>NC_041347.1:28548708-28746208 GCF_004354835.1 Perca flavescens
ATTCCAGCAGGGGGCAATACGTTGCAAAAGGAGGTCGGTTTCTGTAGAAGTCTATGAGAAAGTGACCCACTTCTCACTTGATTTATTACCTCAGTAAACATTTACATAATGAGATTATGGTCACAATCGCTAGTTTTAAGTCTTCTATAATACAGAATGATGTTCATTTTTTGAATTATGGTCTCTTTGATTTTAGAATCAACAATAAAGCAGGGGGTATTTTAGGGCGTGGCTATGATGTGATTGCTAGTGAAAGTGTGCAACGTAACGTGGCTCTTCTCTCACTCCTCCCTCTCGTCTAAAATCGTCACTTCCGCAACCAAGATGGCTGCGCCCGTAACGGCAAACTCAACGACTTATAGCAGATCTCCACAAACCAATGGGTGACGTCACACATGCTCTGTCAATTAATATTAACTGTCTATGGGTTAAAGGAGGCCATCACTAAAAGGTAGTGTAAGTGATCGGAGTAAGGAAATCAGGTTAAATGCCGATCCCCGATCAGTTAAAAAATTGGTTCCGATACTGTGATCGGGATCGGGACATCTCTAATCATTACCTTCCCACAGCCTATTCAGTTCCCAGTGGAGGTTTTGTATTCTGCACACAGAGACACATTTATTCTCAGCCAAAATAGAGGGATCTATGAGCTCTCCCCTATCTGTCACACAGCTCTCCATGGGTTAAAGGTCCCTCTGCACCCCAGTGTGGTTTACACTATAAATGCCCAAGCTTTCTAACCGAGCACTGTCCTCTGAATTCTTCTATACAGATGGCGGTAATCGAATTAAATAATTTATCAGCCTGGGTCAACAAATTAGTCTCTCTTTCTCTAGCTGGAACAACACTGAATAGACATTTACACACAGGTACACATGCACACTGATACACACGAACAGACACAATGGATGGGATTGCAGACTGAATAATAAGTTAAGAAAGGGAGAACATTGAGACAGAGGACAAAGAAAGTTGTTTAACCTTTAAATATCACAGACCAACTCAGCAACTAAAAGCAACCCAAAACTGTGTACGTGTCACTTTAAATATCAAGATATATTAAAAACCAGACAAACATTTTATAATGGTGTGCATATTTTACTAGGGGTGTCCCCGACTAAGCATTTACACATTTGAATCAGAATTGTCGAATCTTTCTATAGTCGACTGATAGTCAAATCATCTATGTGTGTGTGTGTGTGAATGGGTTGGGAGGGGCACGACACTAGTCAGCAGGAGGGTAACATGTAAACCGCAGGCGCGTATGGACGCGTATTTCGCATCCGCCGCATGCATAACCGACTCTCTTTTGGGAACTGTGTATCCTGGCTCAAGTGTGCGCATTAATTCTTTCTGTCCACAACATTCACTGGCCTCATGTCGGGCGCAATAAACTAGAAAAAAGACTAACATATTATAAGTCCCAACATATGATATTGCTATTCGTAAATTAAAAGCGCCATTATATATGAAAGAGTGAAACGTCTTTATTGGTAATAAACTTACCCGTTTTAAGTGGAAAGCCATGTTTGTTGTTGACGAGTGGTAGGACATGAGCTGTTGGCACAACTTGAATTTTACTTTTTTTGGATCATCTTTTACCATTTGAAAGTGCATCCACACTTTAGATTTTCTTTTTCCAGACATTAAGTAACGTTAATCCCTGCCGCCAAGATGCTCCTCGTCTCTCGCGGATCAGGGAAAGTGAAACTTAAATCTGTCACAGCGGTGGTTGGATTTACACACACACACGTAAAAAATATTTATTGAACGCTTCTTTCTTTCTTTTCACGTTTTTTTTTTTACAGCATTATCATAATTAAAGGCTGTATATAACTTAATATAACCGTACAAAACCAGTAGTTGTGTGTGAAATTGGACATTGAGCACCCCCATTTTGCCAAAATGGTATGATCCTTGTTTCATAATAACACCCGCGAAGATTCGACTGTGAGATTGGTGGTCGAATCAGGCTCCGCATATCGATGCATTGAATCTTTGACTATTCGGGGTCACCCCTATATTTTACAGTACAATATAGACCAGTGGTGTTCAGTGATCACGAGTAAAACATTTACATTCAGATAAGAAAGAAAGAAATAATCAAACAAAATGAGCAAATGTAAAAAAAAGAAATAGAATAAACTTGGATGGATGACGAAGTTTTAAAGTACACCAAAATATAGTAAAAGGCAAAGTTCCAGCCAGACTAACTCAGTAGGGTTAATAACATGACAACATCTAGCTAAAGTTAGCAAGATGTACCCAAATACGACTGTAGCCTCACAACCAAGTGCATTGACTTCATGCTGGGATTGTTTTCTAACATATGAATTGGACATTTATTTGTATGAGAAACAATGTGGTATATTTTAAGTTCTATAAACTTACTTCAAGCTACTACTATGAGTGTTCTGGATTGAGAGCTAAACATAAGCTATCTGTGTTTTCACACACCGACACATTCTCACTCCCAGCGCGTCAAAAAGCGACGCTTGGTCAGCTCCCTTTGGTGTTTGTTACTGACGCAAAAAGTAGGGCTGCACAATATTGGAAAACAATTACAATGCAATATTTTTTTCCCCACAATATATATATATATATATATATATATATATATATATATTAGGGGTGTGACGAGACACTTACTCCACGAGACGAGACACATCACGAGATTGGGTTCACGAGAAGAGGCGAGGCGAGATTTTTAAAAAAAATTTGAAGAAATCCTCAATGATGAAATATATGAATGGAAAATAGTTTTTATTCAACTGACCTTGGCTTCTTTGTAGAGGTTTGGAACTACAGTGCGAGTTAAATAAATGCGGCGTGATGGGATGACGTACCTCGTTTCCAGTGTGTGGAGGAGTCGCCGAAATCCAACATTTTCACCACAGAAAATGGCCTCATATCAGCTGCAATGAAAACGCCTATGTCCCTCGTTATTGCCGTGGCTCTTGCACTTACCGGTGGCAGAGATGCAAAGGCTTTTAGAGTTGTTTGCCCTTTTAATGTTTTCGTCGCGGGTGCAGTAGTTAGTAGAGAGCTGTGGTGGTGCTGTAAGTGTTTTTGCATAGTGCTCGTGTTAGCCATGTATATCGGCATTTTTTCTTACAATGTTTACATATTGCGTTCGTCTTGTCTGTCACTCTTTAGCCGTTTATTATTTCCGCAGGAAAACCAAAATGTTGCCACACAAATGATTTAAAAGTGGCAGGGGGATCTTCAATAGTAATTTCACGCTCCATCACGCTGACATAACATCGCCTCACGAGACAACTTTTCACCTCGACGAGAAATCTCGTCACGTTTTAATCTCGCGAGATCTCGTAAAACAAGATCTCGTCACACCCTTAATAAATATATATATATATATATATATATATATATATATATGTATATGTATATATATATAGCGATATTGCGAGCCATCAGTCCAGGCTAAAGTCAATAATTAACATTTCATGATATTAATAATTTCACTAATAAACAAGCTTCATTACAAGTGACAAAAAGGTCACTTAATATTTTATTCCAAAATTAGAACATATTTATGTGAACAGAAAAGCAGTACACATTTTTAAATAAAACAGCAGCTTTACCCCAACCCCCTGATTGGTTTAAACTAAAATAAATATATTTTTTATACAACAACTTATAAGCATTTTGGTTAACTTTTCTTAAAAGTTAACCAAAACTTTAATACATTTTGTATTAAATCTCCTAAACAGAGTATTAATTAGCAGTATGTATCATGTATGCTTTGCTTACTCAAGTTTTTTAGCTAAGAACACAAGTTTGTTGGCAAGTGACAATGTTGCCACTAGTACTGAAAAGTCTCTCTGACTGCGAGCTTGTCGCAGGAATACACAGGTATTTGCGGGCAAGTCTGGCGAGTCGAGGAAAGCTTAGTTTGTGTACTTTCCACCATGAAAGTGGATCCTCCTCTTTGTCTGTTGGAGGTGTTAGCAGGGAGGTGTTTAACTCTGCTTCCACAGCATCCTTTAGGGTCAGACAGGAATCCCCCTTACAGTTTCACTCTGTTTAAAGAAGCATCCCGAGGACTTCTTTGCTTTCTTTGCCCGGGGTGCACTGGTAACGTTGGGCTCCACATCAGTGCTGCAGCTTGATGTCTCCTGGCATTCCATCATCTGTGATGCCACTCTGGCCTTAACTTGGGTCTTCTTTTCTGCACTGATGAAGTCCATCTTGAACCGGGGGTCCAAAAAAGATGCCATATCTAGCAGCTTCTGAGTATCATCATATTCGTATTTCACGTTGAGGTAGTCCAGCATCTTACTCTTTATATTCTTGGTCAGGTGTCTTCCTCTTGCATTTCCAGAATGAATGAAATAAAGTGTTGGAGAGCTGAAGAACTGGCTTTACAAAGGAGACACTGACGTGTTCATCCCCTGAAAGTGCATCAGTGAAATCCCGTATTGGGTCCAGTGACTTGGTTACAGTTTCGAGGACATCTATATCTTGCCAAGTTGGAATTAGATGCCGCAGCTTCTTGTCTGTAGACAGGACCTGAGTTAAAGCCTGCTGCTGCTCTAATATCCTGCTGATCATCATCTGTCTGGAACCCCATCTTGTTTGGCATTCTGAGATGAGACAATGTGATGGTAGATTGAGTTCCTTCTGGACTTTTGCCAGGGCATCTCTGGCCTTCCAGCTGTGAGAGAAGTGGCTCACCAGCTTCTTTCAGACTCCTACAGCATGATCAATGCAGCCATCCCTTTTCACTGCATACGTTGTTTAAAATCAAATGTTTAGTTTCTGTATTTCTTTTTCTCGGCTGTATGACTCTCCGGGAAAAATGCCAAAGTCCTCTGTGAGGAAATGGACTGTCAAACTTATGTAGTTCTCCGTTGTCCTGCTTTACCACAAGTCTGTTGTAGCTGCATAGTATTCCACTTGTGACAGCTCTGCCTCAATCTTGGATTTGCATTTTTCATACTGCTCTTTTATCGCAACTTGGGAAAATATGTGCAGGATTGTATAACATACCGCTTGTCAAACGTTCAGATAATTTTCTTAAATCCTTCTTTGGCGACGGTGTGTAATGGCAACATATCTTTAGCGATATGAAACATTATTGCGTCTGTTATTTCCTTCTGTCGTTGAGAGCCTTTCTGGTAAGGTATCACACTGGCAAAGGCACCGCAAATAGTTTTTCGTTTTGGTTGACATCCAGATTTGACTTTGTATTCGTCGCAAAGAGCTTTGTGGTGTCGATTTAAGTGATCAGACAAATTGGTGGTGTTTCCTTGTTTTTTGGCCACAACTTTATAACACTCCAGACAAAGTACCTGCTTTTGGTCAACATCCTCCTTTTTGTAGCCAAAATAGTCCCGAATAGCTGATTTTGACTTTCTTTTTGATATGAAACCATCCTTTTTTTTGCGGCGGATCCTCTTCGTCGCACATTTTTAGCTACAGGACTGCCAGAGAATGTTGGCTGTGAGCAGCAGCACAGCAAACCAATCACTCTGCGTGCATGTCACCCCAGCAACAAACCATTCAAACAAACTTGTGTGAACTGTGTGCTACCCATGGTGCTACACTTCTTCACATCACATGTTCCGGCGACGTGACTATCGCGCATATGCACATCGCGATGTCGATGCTAAAATGCAATATCGTTCAACCCTAGCAAAAAGTCTCTTTCAGCATCTAACCCTTTGGCGTCATATTTAGATACAGTTGGTCGGGATTCTTAGCGTCCCTTTTTGACGCTCTGGTTTGGGACATATGTTACCATTAGACCGTTAGGTTTAGGAAAAGTTACAAAGTTACAAAATGTACATTTCAGTGACACGCGGGACAAGAACGGGACACGAGCGTAGGACCCTCTCCTGGGTGAAAGTCCTGTGTTTGACCAATCCACCACCCCAACCAACCTCCTTACGCGGATTTTCGGTCTTTCGTACTACTCGCTACCGTTGTCGCTTTAAATAACATGTCATCTTACAACGCAGCGGTCAAGCTGCTGTTATGCCCAGTGTGTTCCATACAGATGCTTAAGCGGGATTTTTGCGTCTGTATCTCAAGCTGAGAGCCACTGACCAAGCGTCAGTATTTTACGAGTTGGGAATGAGAATGGGTTGCACCCACCACCACTATCTTTCTCAGATTCTGCCTTTACATATTCAAATTATTATGTGCTAAACCACACGGTACAGTCTCTCTCTGTCAGTTCTTCCAGCCAACCGCCTCTGACTGCAGAACTTGAGGAAAGCTTAAGTAAGACAAACACTGCCATCCATCATTTTCTCCTCAAACTGCTAACTGTCTTCACCCAACAGCTGGGAACTCTCTGTTCTCAGGAGGGAGGTCTATTCATCTCACTCTCATTCACTCACTCTCTATCTCTCCCCGTGATATTTTTCACTCTTTTTCTCCACTTCTGTCTTCAGGGGGTTCTTTTTTTTTCATCTTGACCTCTCAGCCAGTTAATCTCAGGTCATTAGACAGCCATTTGTCAACGCCTGGACATCAAGGAGTGTAAGGTCGGCTGGCCTCGCTCTCTCCACTTCAGATTCTTTACTCTCTCCTCTCCTGTCGCCTTTCCCCTGCTCTGCCAGCAGGCCTCAAGGCCCTGCACTCGTTTCTTCTCATCTTTTCCCTCTCTCGTTTTCCCCTAAGTGTTGATGGACAGTACACTTCAAGCTAGGCCTGAGGGAAGGCTGTGAGGCAGGAGAGAGCAAGCCAGGAAGGGAGATACAGGGAAACAGAGAGAGAAAGGTGGGTGGAAAGACTAAAAGGGTTACTATACGAAGCGACAGAATGCAAGAGAGGCTAAGAGAAGGAAGCAGTGGAGAAGAAAGACTGACTGAGAGAATGTCAGAAAAAATATGTAGAGATGTCTATGCGAGAGAGACAGAATGTGGCAAAGAGAGAAATAGGGGAACAGATTATGATGAAGAATGGCAGAGAATGGTTGTTTGCTGTATAGAGATGCACCTGTAGTCTATCTCATCCTGACTTTGCATTACCGGCCCAAAACTGTTCCAGACAGTTTTCTGTCTACAGTGTTCACCACAGGAGAATCTTTGCACTTCTAGACCATGCCAGTACATACTTTGAAAAGTAAACCAGTAAAAACATAAATATTCTTCTATCAACCTAGCAAGCTAGCTGGCTGGTTTGTTGGTCTATTGATAATATATCAAAACCAAAATGTGTCTTACTGTGTAATCATTGAATTTAATTTCAATAACACTTTAGAATGTACATCATTTCTGTTTCGGGGAAATTTGCTTGTGGTTTAAAAACCAATAGCAGAACCTCCTGGACCAGGGACTGCATGCCCTATAATGAAACATTTACAGTATCCGCTCATAGTGACTAAGGCAGTATCAATCTCGGAACCCATCGGCAATCAGCCTGGCAACAATTTAGCTTCTGGGGGCAATGGCCAAAATTTTGATAGTTCCGGTGTAGCCAACAGACATCCTGGCCAAGACTTCCTCTTCCTGCGGCGAGTCCAATTTGCATATTATATAATAATAAAATAAAATACATAAGCTAAATCGTCATCAGACGTTCTGAGACTGCATTGCAGCCAATGCCTTCCGCCTCTTATGTTCTCCACAGCCAAAGCCTGCTCAAACTGGATTGGTCTATTGTTTCTAGAAGGTATGTGGGATGGCAATGTCAGTCAATCACTTTGGTCTGACTGAAATATCTCAGCACTTTTTGAATGGATCAGCACAAAATTGCTAAATTGTATACAGACATTCATGGTTCCTACGTGATGTATCCTAATGGCTTCAGTGATCCCCTGACTTTTCCCTTAGGCCCACCATGACGTTGACATTTGTGGTTTTGAGCAAAATATATTCTGATTTGATCAAAAAGTTGTATCCTTTAATAATCTGTTCTTGGGTGCCTGGGTAGCTCTCCTGGTAGAGCAGGTGCCCATATAAAGAGGTTTACTCCTCAACCCAGCGGCCGCAGGTTCAACTCCACCTTGTGGCCCTTTGCTGCATGTCATTCCCCCTCTCTCTCTCTCTCCCCTTTCATGTCTTCAGCTGTCCTATATAAATAAAGGCATAAAATGCCCAAAAAATAATTTGATTCTTGCTCTTTCTGGATAAATGAAAGGTTTCACCACCTGAGGCCTGTACTACAAAGCAAGATCAACTTGTCCTGGATTTCTTTCAGTAATCCGGCTTCACCTAACCTAACAACCGCGGTCCCGCATAAGCTGTACTACGACACTGGTTATCAACTAGTTCAGTCAACTCAGGGTTTCCCAATCCAGCGGCTCGCGCGTTCACATAAAAGAGGCGGAGTTTGCGCACCACGACCAATGGCAAACATCAACCAGAGTCGCATTTTATATAAGAAGAGCAAATTATAATTCACCATAAATATGAAGAACACAGACACGGTTTTACAGGGAAAACGCAATACAGTCACTGCTTCCTAAAACAGGAGGAAAGCTGGCAAAAAAATAAATAAATAGCCGACGCTGTAGATGTTTAAATCACAACGCTTATTAATATCACTTCCTCATCAGTCAGGACCAAGATCTGACCATAATTACACTTGTGCTTTCCATAAACTGTCGTTGCTTTAGCCTATTATTTCAGTTGCAACCCTGGCAGTGGGAAGCAACCGTGAGAGCAAATAAAACATATAAAAACATAATTCAAACCGAGGTGCGCATTGGCGACACATGGCTCAAGAAGCCGATATGTAATTCCCTCCCATTAAAATATATAGGCTATATTTCATGAAAATACCCATGTTAACGGGGTTGTTGGTCTCTAAAAAAAAAATTTTAATGTTTTAACTTTTATGAGCGCACCCCTCTCTCCCCCTCTCTCCTCTCTCCACCTCTCTCTCTCTCTCTGCACCGAGCTCCGCCTGATCTTCTTTAAGAATGGTTATCAATCAACCCATTGATTGGTCAGTAGGCGGTGCGTTTACACCGGTTGATCTCTGATCTCCAACTTAACCTGCTCCCGACCAGGTTAGGTGTTCAGCATGAGTTACCACGGCGATTGAACCCGATAACAACTGATCCACCTTCGTAGTACAGAAAATCCTGGGTTGAGCCTTAAGTTAGCTCGCTATCGCCAAATCCTGCTTCGTAGTACAGGCCTCAGATCTACTGATTTTTGAAGGGGATATGTTTTCAGATTGTGAGTGCCACCTTAACCACAGAATGCTGAGTCAGTTTGTACACTAAAGAGAAACGCTGAGCCATAGTATACTTTGTTTCACATGGGTCTGTTTTTCATGGTAGGAGCAATTCTAAATGATTGCACAAAAGAAACAGCCAACTGTTTGAGCAGCAGCGTGGCCTAGATATTGTAGTATAATACAACTGTTTTAACCCCAAGTGATTTTCTATTGTCCCTCTTTTTACTATTCCTCTTACCGCTCAACTAGCCATTAATTCTCCCCTACCTTCCCTCCTTCTTTCCATCTATTCTTGATCCTTTTTATCAATCTGTCCTCCCAGCAGCCACCCTACCCGTTGAATCCCTTTTTCTGTATTTTTCTGCTAATTTAAAGGTTTTTTTGTGTTGTTACTCTCTTGCCTGAATTTGTCATTTGTCATTTTTTCTGAACGCTAACATTTTCTGCTGGAGTAAAGGGGGCTGAGCGGTTGCTACAACATGGATGTTTTGTCTGCCATGTTTTAAAGTTTGATAAAAGTCTTAATTTACCCAGAATTCATGGCAACTTAGTCAAACTTGAGATAGTCAAGGACAATACAGCTTTGTCCATGACCCAAATTAAGACGTCTATCTGAAGTCTGACTATTAGTCAGATCTAAACCATAGTCAAAGTCTATCTTCCAGATGTTTTTCTCCCCAGTAAAGCTGCAAAGATGAATCGATTATTTGACAACTATTAAATTATTTGCCAATTATTTTTCTCCTCACGAACACAACGGGGGCATTCCAGCTGAGTAGAGACTGTTTATGTCCTTCTAGAAGGTGTGAAAAAACAAAATATTTTTTTCATGTAATTTGGAGGATTTGTTGGCCGAGTAACATGGTCTTGGACTAGGAAGTGCTAATTCTCAAGTCAACTTGCTTCAACATCCAGCATGCTGTGAAGGTCCCGGCACAAAGACCATGAATTCAATGTGCATATCATCTTTGTCCTGCAAAGAATCCCTGGGAAAATGTGGCAAAATCCCTGTGACTAGACCTTTGTTTGTACGATTTACAGCCAACAATAATCTTATTAAACCACATTTAAGTTTAGTGGTATATCACAGTGGAACCTCGGCAGGTATAGTATTGGATGAGATTATTCTCTACCTTTTTTGTAGTGCCTTGTTCATTGTTTTGTAACATTCTAACCAGCCCCACAGGCACCTCACGTAATGAGATTCTGCAGCCGTTCCCTCCTTTTAAATTTTTCATACAGTGCTAACAAAACCAACCTGAGCTGCCTTTTTGCATGCATTTCTTGAAATTGCCTTGAGATCACACTGCGCTGCTCAAGATCTCTCCAGCTGTGACGGGTTTCTCCGGGTTATTTGTTCACTATCTCAAAGTGGCGCAGGAGCTTTTGCATTGTGTATTTACTTGGGTTCTTAGACGGCTGCATTCTCCAGCACAGGGAAACCGAGTACGGAAGGCACTTCACTTTGTGAAGGGTTGCATCAATGACGTGACAAAGAGGGAGAAGAAATGAGGAGGAAAAGGGGACAGCGGGAGCGAGAAAGGAGGGGGGGTAAAGTGTAGGAAAAGGAAGTGAGAGAGTGGAGAAGGTAAAACGGAGAGGTAGTGAGAAAGAGAGATTGCACGGTGGGATGGGTTCAGGCAATCTGCGAGAGGTCACACCTCCATCTCTCTTTCCATCTCTGTAAAGACGGACGGACACATGAGCTCTGAGATGGATGGAGAGGCATCAGTAAACTAGTGTGACAACTATCGCGGCGTCTCTCCATCTTTCAATTGGTCTAGAGTGACTCATCTGTCACTTACAATCTGTGATGAAGTGTGTGTGTTTGATTGTGTGTTTATCTGTGTGTACGTGTTTGTACATGTGTACACATGGAAAGCGTATGTGTGAGGACATTGCTCAAAAGTGTGTCATCTCGGCAAGGAATAAAAATGTACACACACTCATACGGGCTGATGTATTGAGCTGTTATGAGTCCTTGGTTTGACGTGACATCCAGCCTTAATTTTCACCCTCTAGCTTTGGTGTCCATCATTTTAACATCCTCTATTTCTGAGCGTGTAAGTCTGTGTTGGAGTTCAGGTGGCGGTGTTGTGGGAAGTGTGTCTGTAATATTTGTGTGTCTGTTTGTGATAGTCGAGGTGGAATGAGGGCAGCGGGGAGGAAGGGACGGGAAGCTGACAGCAGCTTGACAGAGAAAAAACACATCTCAAGGTGTGAGACGACTTGAAGGTTTTTCTGAAGCTCGTAAATCATTTTGAAGCACCCTGTGTGGCCATGTGGTTACCTCATCTCATCCCCGGGGGCCATATTTCTGCCTCCATTTGTCTCACTATGTAATCAGTGGATTTCATCTCAGCCACAATATGGAGTGTTGATAGTGTCTGCTTTGGGGGAATTTGCTTGGGATTTCAAAAGTGTCCTCCTTCAAGCTGCAGTTGTACATGGCAGAAACTTCCTTGAACAGAGAGTGCAAGGAATAACATTATACTGGGCTGAGCACCAAAGAAACATGTATTTAATGTATTTGTGTTTTGTCTTGCTCAAGGACCCTTCAGTAGGGTGCATCTTTCTCATTGAAAGATGTTTCACCAGTGTACTAAACCAGTACAAAGACTTTTGAGAGTTAGTTGCCTTCTATATTGAAGATTATACATATTCAGTAGTAATGGATCAGTTTGGAAAGATCGGAATAGAGATCATTTAGTTTTAATGAGGCTGCACACCCACTGTGCTTCTGAGTAATATCTTAAATTATTCAGCACACATTTTACACTTTTAAACATCGGCCGTATAGTGACAATTTGGGCTGTTCAGCTGCACGCATTACGAGACCAAAACATTAAGCCTGTCTACAATATCACACGTACAGGACAATAAGAGGGTGAAACACCAACTGGCACATGGCTTCATTATGATCCACCTGATTTGAAGATAAAACTTAGGGCTGGGCGTTCTGACGATATATACAGTATATATATATATATATATATATATATATATATCGTTAAAGCGATGCAAAAAAATCTATCATATTTTTTTTCTGCATCATTTCTATCATGATGTCGAAAAACCAGCAGCTGAACAGCATTAAGGCAATATTTACGTCATTTGGACAGCGCTTTATGTTCAGATCTTGTTATGTTTATTATGCTCTAAAATGAGACAATACTCAGTACTTTTCATTTGTCAAGCATTTAGTCCACTAAATTGCTTTACCATGGGGTTATTTTATTTATGCATCTATAACTCTGCCCCCAAACACATCCATACAGTGTGACAAGTGTTGACAGCCCAGTTACTTACCTCTGGCCATCAAACTGGTCAACACATGTCCAACATCATGTATAACTACTTTTGCAAATCAGTAGCCGGTGCAACAACACAAGAACCAAAGAAACTCTGTGCTGCATGCTGATGTGTGCCTCGGCACCTTCTTGACTTGACTGCGGCAGCATTGTGCACAGACATGAAAGCGTGCGCCTGCACACCTGCCACATTTCCATTGTAAGAGGGTGTTAAATCAATGCATGCAGACAGAGCTCGTTGAATTTAAAAAGCGAGGCTGAGCTATGGTTTGACTTGCAGAAAATCTTTGCGTGTGTGTGTAAGAGAGAGATCTGACTGGGGAATACTTGCAGTTTGTATTGAGCTCACATCTTTCAGTCACTCCTTTTATGAAGCAAATCTGATGCAACAATATACCACCCTACACAGCCGGGTATAGTTAGACATGATCAAAAACCTGCCCCTCTCTCTTTCTCTTAACTACCTCTTTTTTCCCCTCCTCTCCTTCTTAACTCTCTCCACTCTGTGCCTCTCCTTCTGTTTCTCTCCCATTGATTCAGTTTATCCCTTTTACTTTTCTCTCTCCCACCCTCTCTTTCTCAAATCCTCGCACTACCCACACCTCCCTGAGTGATGGTAATCTCCCTGTAGTTTAGTATTGTCAGACTTTGATCAAAAGCCAGCCACTCTCTTTCACTCTGCTTCTCTCAGACCTCTCTGTGCTTTAACTAATACTCTGTAGACTTAGTGAGTACTACAGGCCTTGTTTGATAGACTGCTACACAGACTTACTACGCTCTCACACATTCACGGGCAACAGGATTGTGCACACTGAGGGCCCTATTTTAACCATCTAAGTAGGGATGCACCAAATCAGATTTTTGGGGTGGTTCCACTGGTTAAGATTCTGCCGAATCCGAAATCGAATACCGAATCCTACTCCCATCATCAGTCTATTAACACAGTAAACACATTAATGAAGTAAACAACGCCCACAGTCTCTAAAATAGTTCAATGTATCAACTTATTGTTGAATTCACACGCTCTTTTCACATCGTAAGAAAGCACATCGCTATCGCCTGATGAGTGACAATTTTGTTTGGCCAATCAGAGTGTTGTCTCCCATTCCCTTTAAAAGCCAGGCGCTTTTGTACCTTAGCACATTGCTATTATGATGGTGGATTTGCTAAACAGGAAGGGGAGATTTCCAGGAGAGGAAACTGATCTACTCGTGCGTGAAGTGAAAGCGCGCGAGCAGATCATATATGGCACGAGCACTATGCCACCAAAACTCCATAATACTATTTCACATTGTAATATTTTTATTTTTAATATTTTGCATGTTCGTGTGCTGCTGCGTCTCCCTGTGTGTGCAACAGGTATAGTGTGCGCACACATTTAAGATGATGTAGCCGAGCATCATTGCTGTCCTCCAGAAACCTCCTCTCATTGGTATAATACAGCATCCCGACTTGTGCATATGTATATATATAAATATATGGGAGCTCACAGATTCGGACAGTAGAACATTGGAAATTGTTGTAGACAGGAGAAGCCCTGTGCAAGCTTTGATTATCACATGTATATATACACAGTCATGTTTTTCCTGTCCGAGCTTATTCCGCAGGTGTCTGGGGTTTTCAAGAATTTGCAAACTGTAATACAATTCTCCGAGGCTGTTTGTGCATTTGTGGGAGTTCATGAATTCACATCCAAACTAGGGGTGCAAGATATATTGACTCAATATCGTTATCGCAATATATCGAAAGTGTCACAATAAGTATGCAATATTTTGTGGAGCGCTGCCTCCCGTCCATTGGCTGTGTGGCTTAGTTGTGTTCGATTTAGAGCCCGCTTGAAACGCTATTATGATCATGTTTCGTTGGCCAGTTCCCGTGCCCCTTGCAAATGTTAGTACACGTCACCGCACGGGTCCACTACGTGACAAACCCTACGTGTGTGCATATTTCAACAGAGTGACAGTGTAAGGGAAGAAATAGATAGAGACAACAAAATGGAATGAATCCGAGAAGTGAAAGAAAAGTTGTGTCCTGTTCTCTTTATATATTTTATACTTTACAACCAGTAAAACATGTTCTGTAGACAAGGTCCTTATTTATTTATTCATGTTGGACCAGTCCAATATCACCGTCAGTTGGAATAAACCTTGTGTTGTAAGAAAACTTTCATTTCATTTGTTATGAATCTATTTTGATGTGTTTTCCCGTAACGTTTGTAATTTTACATGTGTAAAAATATCTAAATGAATATTGATATCGCAATATTCATAATCGATATTGCAATTTCCCATTTTGTCAATATCGTGCAACCCTAATCCAAACTGGCGTGTTATTATCAAGTAAACCTGCTACATCACACGCAAATATGTTTTGGCGATATGAAGATATCAAATATCACGGTAGTTTTGACCAAATACCTTGATGTCGATATTGCGACGATATTGTAGGGTTGACAATTGGTGCTTTAAGAAAATATTTATACAATGAGATTTTTGATAAATAATCATCAGTAATGTAGATACAATGACTAAGTGGGTAAAGGCAAATATTAGAACAGTTTCAACAGTCTGGTAAATTCTGAAAATTACATCACTTTACTGTAATGCAGCCTTTAAAACCAGTAAAAGACAACACTTGTGTCATATAACGATATTACAATATCCAAAATCTAAGACAATATCTAGCCTCGTATTGCCCAGTCCTACTCCACACTAAGTTCATCAACATGCTCAGGCACAGCCTCACTGGCAGAATATTCATTTGAAAATGCTTTGATTAATATCCTTGAGTTAGCAAGGTTAAGGGCTATTAATATTCTTTGACTGTTTTTGAATATCAAAGTAGATTTCTTGTCAAAAACAAGATGTAAATTGCATGTTGATGTTTGCAAACCTTAGAACGGACCAAACTAGTATCAACAGTGTTAGGGCTAGTGCAGATCACAAGACCTTTGCCACGATTTGACTGGCTCGCATAGGCCTGTAACAATTACATAAATGTCTAATTGTCAATTTTTGTAC
Organism: Perca flavescens; assembly: GCF_004354835.1. Classification (NCBI taxonomy): domain Eukaryota; kingdom Metazoa; phylum Chordata; class Actinopteri; order Perciformes; family Percidae; genus Perca; species Perca flavescens. The sequence continues at coordinate 28,564,196 of NC_041347.1, forward strand.
ATAATCGCCGTTGCTTTATTCGTCCGCAATTAATTGCTCACATTAGCTAAGGTCTTAAAGCGAATGGTAATTGTTGATTTTGCTTAGCTATGCTATATTGTAATTATTATACTATAGGCGACCTAGGCGATTGCCTAGGGCGTCAAATGTGTTGGGGGCGCCGTGTCGTCCTTAGGTCTACTTCCCATTAATAACAGAATTAGAACGACAAGCGAAATAAAACGTGTTTATTAAACATGATCATCCTAGGTCGCCCCCTCAGCCACACGTTTACTTGTCAACCGTTCATTACGCGACTTCTCCAGTCTACAGGTCAAACTCAAATACACGGAGCTCTGAAGCAGACCTGTGCGTCGCTTAGTGTCCCTCTCTCGCTGTAAAAATAGAGTAGAGTAGCGGCACAGACACGGAGCTGCTGCAAGCGCACCTTCCGTGGTCTGTGCAGCTTCAGGTTTATGATGGACGCGCTCTGTTGTGGGCATGCTATGACAGATGTGTCCCTATTTCTGCGTAGTTTTGTGTTTCCACCTCCGATGTAGAGCAGCGTAGCATACAGCCACCTCCCTAAACTGTCTCATTCAGAGACCAGCGTCTCAAACGGGGCTCTGAGTCTGTCAGGAGGTCTGACATCTACCGTATCAGCAGAGATATCACGTAATGCACAGCAGACTATGGTGCAGGTGGATTATTTTCTGAAATATAGTGACTTTATTCTTGTAATAGCCTATTGTATTATCACTTTATTTTTCTCAAAATATCACGACTCCTCCAAACCAGAGAGAACACAGATGAGATATACTTAATTTTGAATGTGCATAAAGTTTTGAACATGAGCAGAAATCTTGCTCAAACATCTGAAATATTACAATCCAGTTTATTAATTCATTAAAATGAATTAATATATCATTCAGGTGAATAATTTTAATATGCACATTTAAGGTGGTTATTTCCTCAACAAAAGAAGAAAAAGTGGGAAGAGTAAATGATGCTAGGCTACATGTGTGCTCGATCCAAAGGAGAATACAGTAAATAGTTTAAAGCAATACAGAATGCCTGAGAGCCTTACTGCAATATATTCCATTATGTTTTTATTTTTGGATTGTAATCTATGTTTCCCTTTAGATAAAGATATTTCCAGCATAAATTGATTCAGAAAAAGGAAAAAAAAAAAGTGCATAAAAATTCATCAGAATGCAGGAAATGAAGTATTTAATGCTCAAAATGTTCAGACCCCACCCCATCATAAGTCACCATGCACACAAATCTGGAAACAAAACATTGGCCTTTGGGTTGCCAGACCAGTTATGATTAGACCAAATGTTGGTGCCATCTAACTTACATGGAAGCTAGAAACTAAAATGAACATACATTGCTACTCTATCGCTGACACAGCGCTGTGGAGATCTGGCAATGTGAGACTAGGGGGGGAGGTGGGGGGAACTCAATCTCGCCTAGGGCAACCAAAGGGCTAGAACCGGCCCGGTGATTATTGGTCGGACAATATCTTTTTATTATTATTTAAATTGTTAGTTTTTGGCACTTGACCCTGTACACGTTCATCGCAACAGAAATAACAAGGGGGGATACAATAAGAATTTTTTTTTTTTATGATAATATAGAGGTGTGGTTTACTTTATAGGCTTTGGAAAGAATTAAGCTGCATTAAGCCCGAAGTATATAGGCTAATACCTAACTTGCCCTTTACATTTTGGTTGTCTTTGTTTCCTTGTGGTTAGCATGCCATCCTGTCTTCTGCTTGTCGGCCTAGTTTGCCCCTTTTTGCTTGTTCTTCAGACTTCAGCCAAACCTTGGAGTTGTTTGCTTGGTGTGAATAGTCTAGACAGGATAGCGGCCCCTAAATCAAAACTATTTTAAAGAAAGGTCCTTGTGATTGAAACGTCGACCAAATATACCAATGCAGAGGTGACAAGAATTTTGTTTTTTCTGTGGAAATAGATTGTCAGGGGATACAATGTATTTTTATCATTATTTGTTCTCAAAACTTGGACTTGAGAGGTTGCAACACTCTTTTAAGAAGGATGGGAACTCAAAAGCAGACTTAAGAAAGGCAAGTTAAAGCGTAACTCTCGCCAAAATGCAACCTAGGGTGTTTTTGTGAATGTACCTGAGTCAAACTTTCATTTAAAAGCATAGTGTTTTAAAAATAGCAATTTTGATGCGATCGTAGTAGTGCACCTAGCACTCCCATTCAAAAGGACATTTGACCGAAAACGAAAATACGGTAAATCTTAAAAGTGGCGCTTCCGTCCTAAATTTGCTTTTAAACGAAAGTTTGACTCAGGTACATTCACAAAAACACCCTAGGTTGCATTTTGGCGAGAGTTACGCTTTAACTTGCCTTTCTTGAGTCTGCTTTTGAGTTCAAGACAATCTATTTCCACAGAAAAAAGAAAATTCCAGTCACCTCTGTATTGGTATACAGTATTTGGTCGACGTTTCAAACACAAGGATCTTTCTCAAGACATGTAGTAGTATGTCATATTCATCATCATTATCAGTTAGTATCTTTTTTTCTTTGGAAATGGGCCTCCAAATGTAGCCAAGAAATGTCAAACTCTGGATATGTCTGTGAAGTGAGAGGATATCTGAATGTAACCAGGCATGCTGTTTCCCTGGAGACCTTTCAAGATTAAAACAGCAAATCCATTTCTTTTTACCTAACATTTTTAGATATACTACGTTTGGAGGACACAGCAAACACGTTCTTCACATCCTTCACTTGCATTGTTAGGAACTACACATAGGAATAGGTATGTTTAGCCTAGACTGTGATGTAATGTGTTTACAATACCATCTATTGAAGTAAATAATCACATTTCAATTCTCCCTGCCTGCAGCATTCACTCTGTGCTTCATCAGTACGACCCCAGTACTTTTCATTAATCAATCCTGAGTGTGTAAGTGTGTATTGATTTGCTAGAGGTGGCTGATGCACTGAATGCTGGTGTCACACACACACACACACACACACACACACACACACATATACACATACACACATACTTAATTTCCAGCTGTAATTTGTACAGGATTTGAGACCACCAACAATCTTTTTCCTTTGGAGGGTTCTATAAGAAATTGTTTTTTTTCTTTCTTTTTTTTCCTACTTCCTTCCCTCCATTCTGCAATTGTGAGTGAAGTCAATTACAGTTGACAATGAACGGACCAGACAAACAAAACCCTTCACTGGTGTTTGTTTCCATCTAGTCTCGCTTTGCCAGACCATCCCCAAGCTGCAGAGCGGAGGAGGGTCTGGCTAGTCCACACAGCAACACAAAGAAAGCGGAAGGAAACGGAAAATACATACATCCGGCTGAATTTCCTGCTGCAATCCCGGAAGTGGAACGTCAAGGATATAGATCATCTAACCAGTTTCTCTGAGACAGAGATGCTCCTCTCTGTGCCAACTGGTGTGTGTGTGTGTGTGTGTGTGTGTGTGTGTGTGTGTGTGTGTGTGTGTGTGTGTGTGTGTGTGTGTGTGTGTGTGTGTGTGCGTGTGTGTGTGTAAATGACACTCCAAAGCCTGATAAATTACAATAGCAATTCTCTTTTTCTCTTTTGTTTCTTTTCATCAGCAAACTCTCTGTAGGTGAATAGAACATACATTCCACATTTTCAGCCCTTTTTTGACACCCTACGTGTGAATTTTGGCCAGTAAGCAGTGGGGATTTATATTTGCTAATATTATGTTGGACTTATGTAAAGACTTTTTATTTTTTATAAAAAACTTTCAAAAAATAACAATAAAGCTCCTGCATTGGCTCTAACTCTAGGGGGTCCCGGACCCCCCTGTTGAAGATCCCTGCACTGGAACATACATTGACATTGTATGCGCTTGTGCCAAATCTATATTTTGCTTTAGAGGTGCTAAGATTAATCGATTTAGTTTACTTTTACCATAATCGCCAAATATTTCGATAATCGATTATTTGGTTTGAGTGAAAATTCTCTGATTCCAGCTTCTAAAAATGTAAATATATTTTAGTTTCTTCTCTCCTCTGTGACAGTAAACAGAATATCTTTGAGTTGTGGACAAAACAAGACATTTGAGGATGTCCTCACTCATCAAGTTTTTTTTTTACAATTTTCTGACATTTTATAGACCACATTAATAGATGAATCGAGAAAGTAATTGACAGATTTTCAACAATAAAAAGCAATCGTTAGTTGCAGCCCTTTTGTTTTATTTGCTTCATGTTGCATCTTAATGCTAACAGCTAACCAAACACCCCCACACGTTGTAGCTGTGAGAGACTCTCTCACCAGCGATCTATTTTCCCCACAGCCCTACACAATTTTGCAAAAATAACCTTTATCGTCTCCTTGATTTGCGCAACTTTTGCAGTCCCCCTGGCCCCCCTCCACTCACCTTTAAATTCCTGTTTGCCTTTTGTGTCCTACAAACTTGTCATTCACAATCATTGTCAAAGTCACATCACATGCCTTCTCTCCTCTACAGCCGGATGCATGTACCCTCCCTGTCCTCCCACTCTAGTTAGATGAAACAGAGTCCAGTGGGAGTGTTTCGGCACAACCTTCATCCACAATCGCAGGCTGATTTCTGCCAGCAATGTACGGTTAGAATAGTTATTTTTCTGTTTAAAGAAATAACGGGTGGCCGGGTCTGCTCAGTGGGTCGGTAGACAGTAGAGTAAAAAATAATGGTAACACTTAATTTGGAAGTTTTCTCATAGTTTTCATAAGAGTGACATGTCACTGTCATGAACACATGATACTCACATGACACTGTCATGACACAGTGACAGTGACATGAACCCTAACCCTAACTCTAACCCTAACTCTAACCATAACCATAACTTGTCATGACAAAACCGAATGACACTTACTAAAAAAGCGTTATGTCATCAACGTTTATGACTTGTTTATAATGTTTTATGACACGTTCATGACAGTGTCATGTCACTCTTATGTAGAAAACTTCAAGTAAATTGTAAGCGAAATAACAGTAAAAAGCCATAAACCATAACCATGAAATGAAATGTCAAGTTTGGTTGCGCAAATGTACAAATTAAACAACCTTAGTTTTTGTGCTTGGTGTACAACAAATAGCAAACTACAAACTACAAACTGTATTATTATTTGTATGAAACAGCCTCCTCGGAAGAAAGTGTCATTTGCATGTTTACCTGTGTTGTTCATAAAACTCACCTTGGTGAAATATAAAACCTTTGGATAGAGCTGATTGTACCATGGTCATTTTATTTTTGATATCCGTATGGATGACTCAAATATTTAAAACCATGCCAGACTGAGATTTTAATGGGCAGATAAGTTAAATATTAACCGTAATCCTCTCATGTCTGAGGCGGAGTAGCTAAAAGCTTTTCACAATAACACTCACAGGGTTGAACTTGTTCATCCTTTCAAGCCGTCCTTGTGTGAGTGAGACAGAGAGAGTGAATCCAAACCCATGTCAGTCAGAGATACTCTTGATGAGTTATCAGTTGATGTCACACTATTTAATTTCATAATTTATCCTTTAGTCTTTACAGGTTGCATTCTTGTGCTTCCTGAAGAGCTATTTAACATCCTAAAATGGTGTCTTTGCTGACATCCAGAGGTTAAACTTCTTACCTTGCTGCAGTGATGTGGAAGTGTACTTCAAGGTGTGGTCAGTACACGAAGACATCACCGCTGAGTGTGGCAAGGCATCTGGGTTCAGACCATTTATCATTTTAACAGAATAGTAATATTACCAGCGGAGTAATCCTGCAGTCAGTTTTGAATCATGGCAGTTACAGTTTTGACGAGGCGATCATTTTAAAAAAATCATTAAAGGTCCCATGACATGGTGCTCTTTGGATGCTTTTATATAGACCTTAGAGGTCCCCTAATACTGTATCTGAAGTCTCTTTTATATAGACCTTAGAGGTCCCCTAATACTGTATCTGAAGTCTCTTTTATATAGACCTTAGTGGTCCCCTAATACTGTATCTGAAGTCTCTTTTATATAGACCTTAGTGGTCCCCTAATACTGTATCTGAAGTCTCTTTTATATAGACCTTAGTGGTCCCCTAATACTGTATCTGAAGTCTCTTATATATAGACCTTAGTGGTCCCCTAATACTGTATCTGAAGTCTCTTTTTTATAGACCTTAGTGGTCCCCTAATACTGTATCTGAAGTCTCTTTTATATAGACCTTAGTGGTCCCCTAATACTGTATCTGAAGTCTCTTTCCCAAAATTCACAGCCACTAGAGCCAGGCCCACAATGAACTTTCCTTAGAATGTGCCATTTCTGTGTCTGAAGCTATTGATGAGGAGAGGGTGGGGGGCAAGGTGGAGGGTGGGGTGTGGCCTTGACCAACTGCCACTTTGCTCGTTTGAAAGCCATGATGTCTCTCTCTCTCTCATGGGTGGGCCAAATTCTCCGGGCGGGCAAAGCAGAGAAAGGGGAGGTAACCTTCCTCCTGATGACCTCATAAGGAGAAGATTCCAGATCGTCCCATCTGAGCTTTCATTTTCTCAAAGGCAGAGCAGGATACCCAGGGCTCGATTTACACCTATCACCATTTTTAGCCACTGGGGGACCATAGGCAGGCTGGGGGAACTCATATTAATGTTTCAAAACCTCATAAAGTGAAATTTTCATGCCATGGGACCTTTAAAAAAAGTATCAAGAGAAACTACCAAACATTTCCTGAAGATATTTAACTTCTCTGTCCATTTGTGGCTATGTTTAACTCGGTCTAAACACACTGCTTCCATTTGTAGGTAGTTGTTAGTTATTTACATGTCACCCACTTACAATATGTGAGTAGTTGCTTTTTGCTATTCAGAACCATGTTTAAGACTACAGGTGAGAGTGTGTTAACACTCAAAATCTAGGTTTTAAATTGACTAAATAGAATCAGCTTTCTGAGAATTTAAAACATTTATTTGCATAAAGAATTGGAGTGTTTCCATCACACACACACACACACACACACACACACACACACACACACACACACACACATTCATAGTGAGCCTTTAGCTGCTGGCTGTCAGCTGAGTTACAGAGCAAAAGTTAAAGACTGTTGGCATTAAACACAGCTTGTCCTTTGGCGCACACACACACACACACACACACAGTTGGCTCTGGTTGGAAGCTGTCATTTGACATAAGGGTGAAGAGTTTAAGCAACAGTCTTGCGGTCTTCTGACACACAAGGGAGCTAACAATATACACTGATGATGACTGTTCAGACACACGCACACACGCACACACACACAGATCTCTGATTCATTTGAGATCTGTCTCAAGCAGGACAAGTAAGACGACTGCTGTCACTGGCATCCTAAACAGCCCCACACACACACACTTTGTATACCCTACTTAGACTGACTCGCGCAAACAATGAAGTCTGTTAGTTGTCAGTCAAAAATTCCTCAAGGAGATACCTGCGCACGCACGCACACACACACACACACACACACACACACACATACACTGACAAAGATTGATTGGATGAGAGGTTGGAAGCTGTAAGTGTGTGACATTAGAGATCACCTAGGAGATGGTGAGACCACACACACACACACATACACACAGATCGACATGAGCTAGAGCAGAGCTGTGCCAAGGCAAATGAACCCATCTGAAATGCAATTCCCATGGTCTTATAAACACACACACACACACATACACACACAAACAAGCCAGCTGAGCAGTCCCTGTTTTCCCATTACTGCAGATGGATAGATAGATGGAGGGAGGGGAGGAGGGGATAGCAACTAAAGACAAGAGGGAGAAGATGAAGGGAAGGAAGCGACAGGAAAAGAAATGGATAAGGAAGGAGGAAAGGGAGAAAGGAAGGTAGCGATACAAGAGTAGAGAAGCCGTTGGGATCTGCAGTTGATAGAGAGGGAGGGATGAGAAGATGATGTGAGATTGTGTGAGAGCTATATTAGACAGAGCAGGGTGGCTGGCTATATGGCAGGGGAAATCTGTGTGTGTGTGTGTGTGTGTGTGTGTGTGTGTGTGTCGCTCTGGTGGTGAAAATTGGTGTCGGCAGGACCACAAATGGCTGTTTTCCTGCCTGACGGAAGATAAGAGAGAAAAAAAAAATATCAAGGTAACAGGAACGAGAGAGAGAGAGAAAGGAAATTAAAAAGGGGGAGCAGGAGAAGAAGAACAAGAAGTGGAGAGCAAGGTAGGAGTGAAAGTGAAGGCAATGTAGAAGAGATTAAAGACATCTAAAAAGGAGAGGAGAAGAGGGAGAGAGAGGGGGGAAAGGAAAGTAAACAGGAGGAGGAGAAGAAAAAGGGAGCAAGGAAAGAGGTGGAATGTAAGTGAATGAAATGGGGAGAAGGAGAGAAGAAATGTAGAGACATGAAAAGGAGAGGAGAAGAGGGGGAGATAGAAAGAGAAAGAGGACATAAAAGTAAAAGGAAGGAATAGAAAAAGCTGTAGCAGAAAGAAAGAGATGAGGAAGAGCTGAAGAGAATGGCATTAGGATACAAGAAGAGGAGCTGGAGAAGAGGAGAGAGTTGTTTACTGAACTACTAATAGAGATACACCATATGAGCAGCGATACCTTCTAAGTGCCGCGCGTGAGGAAACGATAATACTGACAATAACAATTTCTATCTTAACCAGGCCTTTAGTCATGGGCTCAGGGTCCACACAAGCCACGCAGTGAACTCAACTCATCATACGAAATGTGGTTTTTTTCCCCCTTCTGGTAGATTACTTTTGTTCCAAACAAAAGCCCACAAACCGTTAATAACTCAAACTAACCAGTTTGTCAATCTATAAAACTTCACAAACAAATGCCCTAAGGGTCCCTGCCGTGGACAAAAAGGTACTCAAGGTGTGTCTGTCTATAGCTCCGGCCTCATAAAATCCTCCATTGGAATTAAATTTGGCTCGTTTATATAGCATCTTTCTAGATAAGACGTCACAAAATGCTTCCGGAGTCTTCAGCTGATTTATTTTTAAACGTTATTATGGTGTATAATTTACTGGAACAAAGCTGAGCAACGTGTTGTTGCTGGTGACAAAACCACTGATTAAATATGTACATTGAAGCAATGCTGGCGTTAAAGACCCGCTGATCGCTGTCCGATTCTCTGATATGAATGCCCGCATTGCATTGTGGGACATTGGCTTTGAATGCGCCCAGCTCGGCTCACATCGTAGCCTACTGTTCTGTCTTATTTACTGTGATATTTCACCGGTAATAAGACCGAAATAATGACCGAAATAATATTATTAAAATAAAGAAATGAATATCATGATAACATCTAAATAAATATTGATAGATGTGTTATAACTTAAAACTTAGCGTTATAGTTTTAAAAATATCAATAAACAACGAAGCAATCCAGCTTCCGTGGCAATAAGACCGAAATAACAACATTAAAAGAAATACATATAAACTATGAGAAGATCTCGTGAATAAATGTTGATTAAAACAGCGGTTATTGGGCTAAAAATACCAATAATAGCAAAGCTGTATACAGCTTCTCTGCTGCAGCCCGACTGACAGAAAGAATTGTGCTGTGATCACGAAAGATGCTTCCCATTGAAATACATTTCAATCAGTTTAAAACACGTGACCCCCATCACGAAAATCTTCAAAATATCGTGATGGTATCATGATCTAATAGATTTCTTTTCGTGATGCAATCAACGAACTGCCGTGAGACTGGGTTGGACTGTCCAGAGTGTGTATAGCTTTCCTGTGTCAGTGTACCGTTAAGACATTGATAGTGTGGAGGGAGAGACTGTGGTCTGTGACAGGGGTCAGGGGTCAGATCCAATCCCAAAATGCTTTGTGGCATGAGCCACAAGAAAAGCTGCCCCGTGTTTTTTCTCTGTGTCTGCCTCTGTCTGGCTTCAGTCTCACCTTACAAGTTGACCCTTGTCTCAGCACAGTGAAGACACACTCTCTCACACACACACACACACACACTCAGACAGACAGACAGACACACTCACACTCTCACTCTCACTCTCACACTCACACTCTAAAATAAAAGCTGTAATAGAACGGGACCCAACCCGGACCCGATTGATTGTATAAACCGTGGATTCAAACCACTACAGGTCCTGGGTCGGGTCCTAGGGTTTGTGGGTATCCACGAAGACCTTTAGTCCAATATTATTATATATTTTTTTATGAAACCAAATAAAATGAAAACCAAAACAGCACTATTTCTTCAATAAGGACACACTTCACATTAGCAACTTCCAGCGGGGTTTAAAATGACCACTTTATTAAGGTAAGGGGAGCTTTGTCATCATGGTTACACCAATAAACACATGGTTAAGGTTATGGAACAGTTGTGGTCATGCTTAAAAAAAACAACAGTTCTGTGTTAAGTTGATCAAAGAATACATATTTTAAAGTACCATGCAGGCGTCTGCCTTCTGTTGCACTGAGACTGTATCACTTGAAATGTTTATTTTAAAAAAGTGAGAAGAAGAGTAAGAAAGGTAAACCCAACACCTTAGACAATTCAGCCGGCCGGGTCAGCAGCACTCTCAACAGTATTTTTCTTGTTACTTTTGTTCCTTATAACGCTCAGCTATGTTATCCAAATGGATTTTGTCCTAGCGTCTCCGCCTCTGCTGAAAGCAACACAGCCCACCTTTAAAAGCAGACGTCCATATATGGAACGGCTGTAAGGCAAGGGGGGAAAGAAGAGGAAAAATTGGCGCTTTCCCGCTCTTTCAGCGGCGGGTAGATTGCCCTTCACAGTCTAATGAGTTCTGAGGTAACATAAAATGGGGGAAGAGACATTCACAGGCCAGCAGGCTGACTCATAAATAACACACCTGAGAGCAGAGGAGGGAGAAGGAGAGATGGAGGGAGGGGGTGGGCAGAGATAGGAAACCTTTTCTTTTTTTTAAAAGTTGAATATATATATATCAATGCAGAGTGCAAATTTAAAACAAACTTAACAAATCACAGCTGTGACATATCTCCTCATACTGTTGTTATGGTTAACATAGTCTTGCATAACCAGACCTATCCTGTCTGGCTACACCGGCTTCTCATTCTTGAATAGGGAAAAAAATGACCTGGCTTGTTTGTATTTTTCTAAACATATTACAATCTTCTTGAGCGGCGCTAAGCCCCCGATGTAGCAATGGTGCCCTTGGAAAATAGGGGAGGAGAATGCCTGACATCAGGCTTTATAACCTCACTGTACATCCGGTATGCCAGACTATGGCTAACATGACATGGGGCAACATTAGCATTCAGTTGGGGTCAGGTTTCTGGCCAACTGAAGAATGAAAATCCAATATTCGCTGTTGGTTAAAGGAACACGCCAACTTATTGGGAAATTAGCTTATTCACCGTATCCCCCAGAGTAAGATAAGTCCATACATACCCTTCTCATCTTTGTGCGTGCTGTAAGGCTGTCTGATGGCTCCAGCATTAGCTTAGCCTAGCTCAGATCCTGCAGGTGAATGGTTCCAACTAGCCTTCTGCTCCGAATTGTGACAAAAGTGACAAAATAACACCAACATGTTCCTATTTATATGTTGTGATTTGTAGAGTCACAGCGTGTACAAAAAACAACGTAACATGAGACAAAGCCATCTTCTAACAGCAAACAAACTGGGAACTATATTCTCAGACAGGCTTGCTGCGAGCATATCACTCCGCCCAAGTACTATATTCTTCCGTCTGAGAATATAGTTCCCGGTTTGTTTACAGTTAGAAGACGACTGTGTCTCATGTTACGTTGTTTTTTGTACACGCTGTGACTCTATAAATCACAACATGTAAATAGGAACATGTTGGTGTTATTTTGTCACTTAATCGGAGCAGTAAGATTACTGGAACCATTCACCTGCAGGATCTGTGCTGGCCTGATGCCCCTGGAGCCGTCAGACAGCCTTACAGCACGCACGGAGATGAGAAGGGTATGTATGGACTTGTCTAACTCTGGGGGTTAGGGTGAATAAGCTAAATTCCCACTAAGTCGGCGTGTTCCTTTAACTGCTAAATGCTCCACCAGGTTCACCAGCTAGTTGCTATCGTTGTCTGTCTGTCTTTTTGCGCTTGGCATGCAGTGAGTACTTGCACTGGAAACAGCTGCTTGCGGCTGCTTGAAACAGGTTTGAGATAAGAGACACTGAAACATCGATAAAAGGTTCTGTAAAACCAATGCAATGTGCTGAAAGAGGCTTAAAAAAGTTCCATAGAACTGCGGAATTAAGTGAAAATCCTGACTCCAGCCTGCTTTTTAAATTACATTTGATAAACTCAAAAATGCACAAGGGTTACACTGAAACAAAGGCCTGGTTTGAGATACAATGTTCTGACTGTGAACGGTGTTGATATTCAGGTAGCTGTAATAAAGTGGAGGTAGACGGAAAGATTGAAGGAGCAATATGAATGCACACACGGTTGCATTAAAATAGAAAAAAAAACTGTGCGCATACAGAGTAAACAGGGAGAGAATGAGTGACAGGGGAGCAGTGGTATTTCCATAAGTAGTTTGTCTACATGGTTGCACACAAATGCATGTTCTTATGCATGAACACAAAGGGGGAGAGACAGACAGACAAGACAGACAGACAGACAGAGTTAGAGCATGGAAATGGCCTTGCATATGCTGGATAGTTTACATATAGCCAGGAGGAATGGGAGTCACTGAGGCAGAGAGAGCAGCAGACAGCAGGACAGACCGAGCAGGAACATGGTGCTGCATACAAACACTCGGCAAAAAAAAAACCTGAGAAAGGAAAGAAAGAGACTGGTTTCATTTTAAAAGTGGACAGATAAGCTTTCAAGTCCACCTGAAATTAAATTGCTTTATTTTATTTCTTTGCTACCTGATCTGATCTGTAATCACTTGTCCCGTGTTCTCTATTGAGAAAAACGTCTTTGACAGTTTTGCATTAATTTGACGAGAACACCGTCTCCAAATATCCGTCTATGTAAATGGAGACTTTATTTTTAACAGCCAATCCAATTCTGAGCCTGTCAGCAGCCTGCTACACAACACAAAGCCACTGAATTTAAACATCAATCTACAACAATTAGCTTTCAGGACAAAGCCTCCTTGTTATCTGACTCAGAAGCATGAACACACATCTTGTCCTGCACCTTAGTTTGTTGAACGAGCCACCAAACATGCATCAGGGAAAAGTGCACTGCTAATGTCAGTGCAGGCAACAGATATTTAGCTGCTCAGCTAAAGCACATTAAACAGAATGCAAACATACAGTATCTGCAAATGCCACTTCAGTCCAGATACATGCCAGGCCGTCCTCACCCAGAAAACGACCATATGGGTTGATTGTGAAAAGCCGCTCATAAAGATTGACAATTACGTTTCTTGTTAGGAGGCAAACTCTAGTGACTGTAGTAATGTGACAAAGTGTAAGAGCGCCAAATTCCAGAGGCAGGTTGGGCCTTCTGGAAAGGTCGGAACTTGTTTTGTTTTTACTACGTGTTTAAAACGGAAACCGTTACCTTAAATGGAACAATCACATGACTATAGCCATATGATTAAACCGCCACTGTGCGCAAGTAAATAGAACAGTTGTTTGTGTCACTTTGGAAATCTACCAATAATGTTGTTTAGGTATGAGGATATGTTGTACATGTTGGTGTAGTCCTTAATGTGCTGACACACCAAGGAGATTATCGGCTGTTGGACAGTCTGGCAAGGTCGAGCCCGTTCGGTGTGTCCCGTGCCGAATCATTTTGATCAACCTGACATGTTCAGTCGGCGGCAGGTCAGTCGGGACTCACCCGGAAATGGCGAGCGGAATAAGGTGACTAGAGTCTCTCAAAATCTGACAAAAATCTTTTAAACTGACCTTTGTTGAGCTGAAATGAAGACAGATTCAGCAACTGCACGGCCTATTTCTCGCTTAAAATGTTTTCAGAAACATGTTTCAGTGAACTATTTTAGTACAATATGAGATCGTATTCTGAACGGCCGCCATGACAGTCTGGCTTTGAATTTCCGGAGAAAACAAACCCATGTGACGCATTCGTCCAATCAGCTGCCGGTTTTCATTACTTGGACAACAATACAGCGTAGGCCCGCCTGCTGCGCTACTCTGTATTACGTTTCTCAAGTCGGTGTCGCCTCAGTGTGTTCCGAGGCCGTTTTTTGGACCTCGGGACGCGACTGATCATTTCCACTGATCAGTTGGTGTGTAAGCAGCTTTACTCTTCAATACCACTAACAACATGCTGTCTGCCCATGACATTAAGGCTACAGCACAAGTTTGTTTATGTTTTATCTCGTTTCCTGCCAGAGATCGGACTGCAAGCTGCTGTCAATCAAACACACACACCCCATCTAGCTGCTAAGACGAAAAGGAGCATGTCTGATATGTTGCCTTCCTGTAACAGTACATTACAACAAGCGCAAATTTGCAATAGCTATGACGACGTATGCGCATGCATCCACGCATTTATGCATTTACACACACACACACACAACCTCACAAACACTCGCCTCCTAGGGCATAAACTGTGGCCGCAAAAAGGGTGGGAAAACTTGTGTGGACTGAATATGCTTCAAATCATTGAGATGTTTTTTTAAATAGTACTATATTGTAGACTGACATTACAAAAAAGTGATTTCAGCTATTGTGTTCTTTAGTATTTTCTGTCTGTCAAAAATCCCCTGGTGCACAGGAAGTGATGTGTTTTACATTTTAGGCAGCAGAGAAGAAGAACTGGGCAAGTTGAGCAGTGATAGCAGTGGTTTATACTAATTTTTTTCCCAATTACATTTGATGGGAAACATAATTGCTGCCTATGTTTGTGGGGGCAAAGTTTTTTTTGCCAGTTGTTGCTGGGTGTACAAAATGCCGGACTTTGATAGCGGAGACTGGAGTCCATGTGGTTCAGTTCAGGGAACAAAAACACTTTAAGGTTAGGGAACGCCGTGGTTTTGGTTACGTGTTGACACACTTGTCTGTTTAAGTCACTGTTTCTGTATGAAATCAAGACCAGGATCTTTTCCTAAAGTTAACCAAGTGCTTTACATTCAATATCAAAATCTGTTACTTGGACTGACCAGGTTGCAGCTAAAAACACGTTACACACATTATTTTTGACTACAAAAAGGGATGAGTTAATGTGATTTAAATTGTACCTTAAATAATATGATGATCATGATATACATATAATTCAGATTTACATAAACATGCTCAATGTTTCAGAGCCTAAAGTGCAGCATCACTGCTGTTTGACATACAGTGCAGGGAATTTCAGCACAGCTTGTGTTTCAACTGCCTGTCACTTTGTTTTCTCCTTAAACACTGTCACAGTCTCAGCTTTGTTAACATACCAATTAACTGAATCCAATCAATTGGTTGGCGGAATGCCCCGACACTTAAATTGAACTAAAACAGTCAACAATCAGTGATGCCTCTCCAAACGCAGAAACGAAGCACAACCACACCATAAAACGTTAAATGTGCTCTAAGTGATGTGACGCGTTTTTTAGGCTACAACATTTTTAGTCAAATACAGCAAACACCGGAGCAATCCCGGCAGTGGAACATCATGGATATAGACTACTTCCTGTGCAACAGGAGATTTTTTGACAGACCTACCCATGCAGAAAAAAAATTAAAGAACTTTTTTGTGATGTCAATCTGCAATACAGTACTATTTCAAATAACATCTCAGTGCTTTGAAGCATATTTTTTTACATTTTTATTTCATTTCATGCCATTTAAGAACACGCAAAAAAGTGTCTGGACATAAAGATTTGATAAATTTCATGAAACACGTGTCTCTTATCCAGACAGATGGACAGAGGAGGAGGTGGTACAAACGCATGTACTCATGTACATATATTGAGTGAGTTAATAAGGTGAAAAACTTATGACGCAGGAGCTCACTTGGATGGAGCATGGAGCGATGTGTACGCAATGACCAATTAAGAGGCAGCTGGGGGAAATCAATGCAACTGAAATACAGCAACAACTAATTTTTAGCTGTCGAGAAGTGTCAGCAAAAGAAAGAAAATCCACTTGTTATGAAAAGCTTGAAAAGGTCATGTCAAAAAGGACTGCTTAAATTAAGCCCAATGTGAACTTTTTATACAGTTTTTATTCAGTTCTTCTTTTTTACCCTATCCTGTGTTGAGAATATTTAAAATAGCAACTACAGTTGTGTTAAACCTGTCAGCAAAGAGGGAGTTGTTCTGTCACTTTGTTACAGTTGTTCGATACTTGGGATCTAACATCAAAATACTTTCTGAGTATGTTCTGTTTAAAATGCATGTTTTACACATCATAGTTTCTGCAAATTGTTGTGACAAACGGGGAGGCACCGAGATGCAATCAACCGTGATAGAAATTGATTTAGATGTTGTCACCTCACAACCACACGCTCAATTAAATATGAAACTATGACAAGAATACATCAACCCTTCTGTCATGTACACATCTTATCATCAATGTCAGTGAGGGTCTTTGCTCTGTGTATTGTAAGCTTGAGATATGTTTTTTACCCAAATTAATGTAATGAAATACATACATTATGCATAACAGACTGTAGAGACCAGACTATGTCTGCAAATTACCTAATTATTCATCATTATTCATTGAAGGAAGACCTCTGTTTTTTTTTTTAATTAGCACACATGGAGCATTGATAGTGAGCAAGAGCACATAGGCTGCTGTAAGTACAGAAAATACTTGTGTCTTTATACCTTTCTGATGATATTATAAATGGAAGAGAGTGTTTTTGTAAGTTGCTGTAATGGTTTCAGTACCTCTAAATGAATGAAGTGAAAGATTCACTAGCAGTCATAATCATCCCTCCTTTTCCTTCCTCTTGAGTGAAAGAAAGCAGTTAATGACCTCTCCAGCTCCTCTCCATCGTTTCCTATTCTCTGCCGTCGCAGTTGCACAAAAGGCCAGACGAAAGACGAGAATCAGCACTCAAATACGTTTCTTTTCTCCTCTCCCCACATCAGCACAATAAGGCTGTGAATGAAGAAGGGCTGACTTGAGTTGAAAAGGTTGAAATGGCTCGAGGAAAAAGGGAGAAATTCTGCAGTGAAAAAGACACCGCTGGCTCTGGCTAGGTGCTTTTACCAGGTGCTTTTTTCTGGTTTTCTCATGAAAAGGCTGCAATATGTGCAGCACAACATTTGGGATTTTGAAACCAAAGTGGAGACGCATTGAAAAACAAGTTTTTGCTGGTTTTGTAGAATTTTGTGAGATGCTTTCCGGTCCTCTAGTTTGCTTAGAAAAGGACGATCAAAAGATTTGTTTTCATATAATTGGAAGAAGAATGACAGCTTTATCCTTATTTTAAAATCCCACTCTTCTGCTGACGTGCAGGGGATTTGTGAATGTTTCTTTTAGTTTCATGTTTGATGTTATGAGGAACATCTCAAAGTTTCCAAAATGTAAACAAAATTCGATCACAACATTTTTTTAATTGTACAGTACTACCTAACCTGTATAAAAGAGGGGAACAGGTAGCATTCATCTGGCATAATTGCATGCTATCTTCCATTTTAAATTGTGACATTTTGTACCAGCAACCCACAGTAAACGCTAGGATGGCGAGTTCATGTTCACAACCAGCAAAGGAGCTACTGGTTGGAATATTCTGTCACTAAAGATGCAACATTTTGTTTGTATATATTTGGTTGTTGGTGCAGTTACAGTATTTCTGCACCTGCCAGCCTTCTGTCTTCCCTCAAGACTATCTACTAGTCCTACCTACCTATTTTTTTTCATTTATTTATTTTTGGCCATTTCAGGCCTTTATTTATAGGACAGCTGAAGACATGGAAGGGGACAGAGAGGAGGAATGACATTCAGCAAAGGGACACAGGTTGGAGTTGAACCCGCGGCCGCTGCGTCGAGGAGTAAACCTTCTATATATGGGCGCGCGTTATGAGAGAGGAGCTCCCCAGGCGCCCATGCTGATTATTCTTAAGTTATTAAAACATCTTTGTGGTTGTCCTAAAATATTTGAAATTGACTTTCAAATGCATAGGTCAACTCCTAGCTATTTGTATTCCTGTCTACACTAAAAACTCCAAAGACCTGCCAATAAAGAATTAGGCCTCCAGCTCACCCCAGCAAGTAAACCAAGAAGTAATGAAACTAACCAACTGGTCGAGTCAACTCAACCAGCGGTTTTGATGGGAAAGTAGTAGTAGTGGAAGTAGGTCAGGCAGAATAACAAGGAGTCGTGTGTGTGTGTGTGTGTGTGTGTGTGTGTGTGTGTGTGTGTGTGTGTGTGTGTGTGTGTGTGTGTGTGTGTGTGTGTCAGGGACGACAGGACATGCTGGCTGACTAAAAGAGAGAGGGAGGGGAAAGAGCAGGAAGGTTTGCAGGGTTTACTGTAAGTGGGTCATGTAACAAGGTGGATTGACAGGCGGGGGTGAGGGGTGAGGGGGAAGAGAAAAATGAGAGACAGGATGGGAGGTGAAGTGACAGGCAGGGGTTTTCATGGCTATAAGAGAGGGGTTATATGGAGGAGGGGAGAGGCTTATAGAGAAGGACTTGGGGGGGGTGAAAGCAGCAAGGGAGCAGAGGAGACGCAAAGGTGACCGAAAAGCTTGGCGGTGACAAGTGTGGATTGAGAGTGAAGGAGGGAGGAAATGGCAGAAGGGGGCTACAGGGTGAAGCGACATAGGAGCAGGCTTTAGGGGAAGGGCACAGAGAGAGAAAGAGTAGCAAGTGGGAGGATTACAGGAGGTCAGAAGAAAAGGTTAAAGAAAATTGTCGGATGGGAGACAAACTGTAAGCAATGACACCAAGAGTGATAGAGGGAAAAGAAAGAGGGATGTTCAGCTCCAGCTGTGACACTGCTCACCACCTGTGATCTCTGTTTCCCCCTCAGCTAGTTTGTGTGTGTGTGTTGGGGAGCACCGAGGGTGCATTAGAGAGGAAGGAAGGCAAGCCTCCCGGGATGCCTGCCCTACTGTAGCTCTGGTGGTTTTCAGGCGGTGCAGAGCTCGGAGGCCTCTCCCAGAGTGATGGGCCTCCAAAGCAACCTTTCCACCCCGCCGCCTGTCACTCAGCGTTATCTCTCTTCCAACTGGCGCCAAGAGGAAGAGTCACCGAAATAGTGAGCTCCTTTCATGGTGCAATCATGATGCCTATAAAAGGTGTTCCTTTCTTTCTTATTCTTATTTCTGGAGCCCCATCAAAGCAAACCAGGACGTCTCAGATCTTAATAGACAGATCTGGCGGTTGAGATATTTCAGTTTTTGCCAAAATGGTGCGTGGACCTAACAACAAACCAACAGTGCTATCCACAAAGCCACAAAGCTCTTGATCTATTTGAAGAAAAAAAAAAAAATAGGTCCATTTCAATTTTAAGATTATCTTCTTTAACTATTACCAAAGGTTCAATCACTAGATGACAAATTTTTGTCTTTGAATCACATGTGCTCTGCTGCAAAGGGCATTATGTGTTATAACTTATGCTTATTTGAATGAGTTATTACTATTTTTGATCACTCGCAAGGTTAGGTGTTTATCGATTATATAATGAGTTCTTCTTAAACTTTTAAATGATCTTTGTGGGTTTTACATTTCTGTTTGCATAATTGTTTTAGTTGTGAATGTTATATACCACTGCCGGGGAAGACACCTCACACTAAATACATTCAGCTAGTTTACAGTGTTTTTGCAGGGTTACCACTATTAGGGTGTACATTCTGATCTGATAAAGAAAGGGGCACCACAGTCACAACAGCACTCTTGTTTCTTCCCCGGGAACTCCAGCTCTCTTTAACTTTACTTCTCCTGTTGCTACCTGTTTCTTATTCCATCTTTGTGTTTGTTTAGATGAGGATTTATGTATTTACTTCTCGACGTAAGCTCTCTGTGTAGCTGATTGTTAAGTATTTATGTGCACATGGGTGTGGACACATGTTTGCACTTGTAATCTGTGCATTTGTATATTCATATGTGCTGCAGGTGCAAGTGTGTGTGTGTGTGTGTGCGTGTGCGTGTGCGTGTGAGTTTGTGTGTGACAAACTATTATAACTTGACTATTATATCCACAGCTGTCTCTGAGAGCAGAGAGCTGACTGCTGCATACAAATGATGTCAAAGGGCACATAACATGCCAAGCAGTGTTGATTAAAGCTGACAGTACAAAGATAAGCTTGATTAATTCTGCCACTTACTACAGGTTGACAGCCGAACAAATACTGCTGGTTCATTATGAAACGCTGCCAAGAGAGAGAACTCTCAAACCATCAATCCATGTTTGATTAATTCGGCTCAGAAAAAGGAATTCCTAATTTCGCTCCGTGTTTGCTTTGCTGGTGTAGATTCCTGATAAAACAGCATCACAGTCATCATATCAACCTTAACTTTTGACATTACCAGTGAGTGAGTAAAACCTCCCCATGTAGTTCCTTTTGTTTTTTAGATAGGCTCAAACTCACCACCAGCACACACATGTGTATGCGCCTTAAAATCTCCTAATCAAGTAGTAAAGATAATCTGGATAAACTTTTGGAATATTTACAATTTGTCTGATAGCAATCTTGTCTCCTAAAATTGCATTTATATAATATTAAATTGTTTAGGTTGATGTGTTAATGTAAATTTGCCTCGTGTACTATGTTCACTGGCAACATTTTTCTAGTCAATAAAGTTAAAGTAAGTTTATTGTACCGCAGATTGGCGTTGTAGGGAAATGGTCGGGATGGATGGCGAGGGAACGAAGCGCTGAACTTTACCGAAGGTTGGGGTTTGCATCCTGGATCTTGCGTGTGTTAAGGTGAAAGGATATACTTTTGTACTCTGTTAAAAACAACTCTCACATTGAAAGAGTTATTGGTCATTAATTGTTCCTCATGTCCATACTCAAACAGCAGTATAGCGATATCTCGCAAATCCACAGTCATATTTCTGTACAAAAATGTATTCCAAAGTTCAGCCATATGAGGCTCCAGCAGTCTGTGTTGTCAAATGAAATGGTCACCTTCCAAAGTTACAGTCTTCTTAGTACCAAATGTTCTTCTTGTGTCTCCAAAGACATGTTTTTTTTTTTACTTTCTGAGCTGCAGTGGAGAGAGATAGTATGAAAAAGTGGAACTTTTGTACTAAAAAGATCTTCCACACCCTTACTTTTCTCTGCACGACAAAAAAAGGCACACTACAACCTGAAGTGACATTGAATGTGGCATTGTACGCGAAATCATGACATTTTGCAACTTTGCGCTATATTCATAACATTTGTTGTTATTATGTTGACTAAAAAAGATATGAAATGTAGATGTTAATATAAAAAATATATATAAAAATGTCATTTTTAGGAGACAGGGTAGGCTCATGTTTCGTTCTCTGTAAGACTTTGTTAGAGTGACGTTGACACTTTCCCAGCTATTAACTATCATAACCAACAAGCATGGTGACTAAAATACTGAAAAAAATCTTTTAATAACCTGGAACACAACTCATAAAGAAGGCTTGAAGTGCCATGGGCAGTATAGGCCCTGAGGTAAACAGTTAATGAAATAGCTCTGGACTCAAACTCACAACATCAACCTCAAAGTCTGCGCCACAACCTGAAGTAAACTCCCCACCAGTGTGGTGTAGATTTTTAATAAACCGGTGTTATAGCACCATGGTTACCCGAAGCCCACAGGAATACATACAGTACACCCACCAAGAGGACTCGAACCCACAGCACATCTGTGCCCCTGTGTTCATTATAACTAAAGCATCCTCGTAGCGCTGCAGGTATCCCAGGCCCAAAGGTGCACACCCACTCCGAGGACTGGCACGTATGGCCAGATGCACAGGGTGAACCTTTACCTGCTGGGCCTCTGCGCTCCTCCACAGCTGAATGTGAGCTTCTTTTTAATAAAGCAGCCTTATAGCACCACAGGTAGCAGAGGCCCTCAGGTAAACAGCTAATGAAATCCCTGTCTCCCTCTCGGACTAAATCATCCAAATAGCAAGCGGCACCTCAGGCACAGAGGCAGACGGATGGCCAAGAACCAGGAAGAGCAGGGGGGAGAGAGGGCTGTGGAATGAAAAGAGAAGAGCAGAGGAGGGGTGAGAGTGATGGAGGAAGACAGTAGGAAGAGGTGGGGAGGGAGAGGATTAGAGAAATTGAAAGATAAGGTAGAGAAACTGAATTTGTTTGTGTGCTATTACAGGGTATTGAATGGCACCATGGAACAGTTACATTATATTGTATACCTTAAACAACCCAAGTGCTATAAATCACAACATTAACAAACCCGGCTCCTGAGGACGCAGCAGACGTTGGACTGCTCTTACGCATCGAGCCTTTAAGGTGAAATACATTTCCTTTCACTTGATGTTGTAACTACGACTTGAGCCACTTACTGCAGCTTCCACTTTGTGTTCTTGCCAATAAGCAGGCCCGTTTGTATAAAAAGGGGATTGTCACTTCATATCAGTCGTTACTGAAGCTCTGTGCTCTTATTTTTTAGTCGATTTATTGAAGCGTTTCTCTTTGGCGGAGGTTCAATTATCCCAAGTAGAGTCCTTAAAGCACGAGATAAAACTGTAGTAAGGTGAAATAAACAATTGATACATGAATATTTGGGGATATGTTTACACATTAAGTGCACAGGGATGGTGCTTTTATATGTTGTTTATTAAATTTTTTTATTTGTGAAGTAATTCTTTTTGGCAGCTTGACTCTAGAGTTGGCAATGCTGCTTTGTCGGCCAGTCCACCACTCTACTACTTGGGTCCAGGCTGAAATATCTCAACAACTATTGGATGGATTGCCACAAACTTTCGTACGAACATTAATGATCATCGGAGGATGAATCCTAATGACTTCTGTGATTCTCTGACCTTTCCTCTAGCGCCAGCAGCAGGTTGACATTTTTGGCTTTTAGTGAAATATCTTGATATAGATTACATGGATTGCCATGAAATGTACTGTACAGCCATTTATTGACATACATTTATGTCAGTCTAAGTTTCAAATAACATTACACAATATACACAACACAATAACATTCAGATAACATTTTACCTTCCCTGTAAGTGAGTTAGGTAAACAAACAACAAAGGTAAAGCACATGGGCGCCGACAGGACTCGGTAAACTTATGGTGTTTTCACTTGCACTTAAAAATAAAAACTCAAACTGTTTTAAAGTACCTTTCTGCTAACCTGACCCAGATGGATTGCTTCGCATTTGCTCGGCATATCCATCTGGGAACTTTCCGTTGGAGAACTTTTGGGAAGGGGCAAAAATACTGGTTAGCTGATTGGATAAACCATCTGTCTATCACCACCTATGTTGGCGATAGACGGGCCAACTCAACCAATCAGATCAAACTCTTGCCGAAACCAGTCGGGAGAAGAGCAAAAACATCATCTCCTCAGAGAAAAGCCTCCAGTACTGTTTTTTAGTCTGTTTTTTAGTCTGTTTAAACCCGCCTCAAAACCAACGCTGATTTGTCGGTTGTTTGGCAAATGGCTCCAAATTTTCTCTATCTCAAGATGCCAGACTGGTCTGCGAGTAGAAAACTGGAGCTCGCCAGATCAGGACGGTCTCACGAAGCTACCTTTCTGCCTTCATTTCTTTAAAATCAAAAATCAATTTGTGCATTTGGACAACCGTGACAACCAAATTGAAAATCTTTTACTACTCGACTACTACTTTAATGACTGCTGTTACTAGCCAGTTGCTAGCCAGTTGGCTTTATAACCCCAATATTTTACACTTTTTTCTAACTGTAGAGGAGATGGTTGTTGACAGCAGTGTAAGTGGAGAGCTGTGGCCAAACAGCGGGCAGGCAGGAGGCTGGCTACTCACCAGAAACCTCTGCTTCCACACCCGATGCCAATTCCACTGCTCACTGCAGTTTTCTTCTACAGCAGATTGGTAGTTTTGGTTTGGAGTCCACATCTCTCTTTGTTTTGGCCCCAGTTTGATTCCATTGTACAAATACTCTCTTTCTGACCTTTTGATTTGGACTTGTTTGTGTTTTGCATCGGATATATTACATCTCCATTAGGTTCCAGCAGGGCCGCCAGTTTACTTGCTGTGGCTTCCCACCGATGCAGAATGAATACTGTTAAAACCAATCAGCACGACATAGTTCAACAGTTATAGATTCAATGAAGCAGAACAAAAAGCTGGCAGGATTTCAGGCTCAGGGAGCGGAAAGAAACCAGCAGTTTATTTGACAAAGTTTGTCCACCAACAGATTCTCTTCCAAGGTAAGTCATGTAAATTGTTTAATTGTGTTTATTTGGGATTCTATTTAGTATTTTAGTGGATTGCGTAGAGTAGATACACAACCAGTAAGATGCAAAGTAGCAAAGGCAAAAACTACTGAGCTAAAAAGGCGAAGCATTAAATTCTGTTTCAGGAGCAGTATTTTGAAAAGGAAGCAGAAAAGTTCATCTGACATTAATTTAAGCAACACAGTTTACTACAAAATATTCTTTCTATGGTTCCCTAAGCTCTCTAATGTTTGTTGGCACCTCCCCTGCTCACAGCTGTTACAGCACCAACCAAGTTATGTTTTTGGTCCCATTTATTTTTTTATGTTTGTCATTAAGTAGGATAATTGAAAAAAATCATAACAGCAAACATATTTGAAATAAGTCTGGTGGAAACTTGGGCCACTTTCCAAGGAATAAATGATTATCTCTCCTCTTTCCAGGTCTTTAAGGGACAGTTAAAGTGATGGTTCGGAGTAATTTCACCCTAGGGTCCTTTGCACCATGATCTCGAGCCAAACAACCCCCCCAGAAGCTTTTTTCTCCTGGGTCAAACATTGGGAGAGTTAGCGTTATCAGCTGAATAGCTTAGTGGAGGCGCTAATGGATCCAAGAGTGTATCTTGTACATTACCCCACTAATAATGCCCGAAATGATACCAAACTTCTACACTAGTACACATAGGTTATGTACTCATAAAACGATGGATTGGAAAGTTTGTAAGTACACCAGGAGTTTATTTAAATAACACTTGACTTTACACTTGACAACTCAACACTTTACCGGCAGTAAGACGAGTGCTTAGGGACGTCTACAAATTACAACACCAAAAACAGATACAACAAATATTTTATTAATTTAACTTATTCTTTTAAAGTGCTGTAGTACAACTAGCAGGATACAAGTTATAATTGAGGTAAGTTTGGAGACACTACCTTATTTAATCATTAAATTAATAAATATTTAGATCCATTAGCGCCTGCACTAAGCTATTCAGCTGATAACACTAACTCTCCCATTGTTCGACCCAGGTGAAAAAAGCTTTTGGGGGGGTTGTTTGGCTCGAGGTCATGGTGCAAAGGGCCCTAGGGTGAAATTACTCCGAACCATCACTTTAACCCAGTATCAAAAATACAAGTTTTCCCTCTTACCTGCAGTGCTGTTTATCAATCTAGATTGTTTTGTGTGCCAAAAAAAATGTCAACTCAACAGCAATGTCTGTTTCCAGAAATAATGACCCGGTTACTCAAGATAATCCACGGACCTGGTTGTAAGCAGTTTCATGTCGGAACTATTTTATCATTTTGAACAATGTTTTGAATCATTTTTTATTGCAAATACAATTTTAAATTTTACAATTGTAGGTGCCTCCATTTTCTACCGAACTACACCCAGGAACGTATCACCACGCAGAAGAAAGTGTACTCCTGGACGAGAGGCACGTGCTTGTGACAGCGCGAGATGTAAACCTTAATGCCGTTTTCTTTGGATGAGCTTTAACGTTAGCTAGCTCAGGTGAGCTAGCAGTATCTGTTAGCTATAAACTATAATCTCCACAAGCTAGCAATGTCGAAGCACTAGGGATTTTTGCCTTGTTATACGGTTGGCAGTTGTAGTTCGCTAGAAAATAGTTCCGACATGAAACTGCTCCCAACGAGGCCTGTGGATTATGTTGAGTAACCGGGTCATGATTTTGGAAACAGACATTGCTGTTGAGTTTTCAAAATGTATTTTTTGCCGTTTTGAGCACCACATGCTGAGTGCCATCTAGTTCTATTATATTGGAGAGAAGGCAGACATCTCTACAGCAGATATCTCCCACTCTGGGCAACTCACACCAAAACAATCTAGATTAATAAATAGAAATACAGCTA
This sequence comes from Perca flavescens, assembly GCF_004354835.1. Taxonomy (NCBI): domain Eukaryota; kingdom Metazoa; phylum Chordata; class Actinopteri; order Perciformes; family Percidae; genus Perca; species Perca flavescens. Next base: position 28,590,246 of record NC_041347.1, read on the forward strand.
AAATGAAAAAGATCTATTTCAGATTTTAGGGTGAACTGTCCCTTTAAGCGTGTACAAATATATGTAAATAAATTGTACCATCAAGACAGTCAAGATTGACAGAGAGTATTATTTTCAAAATGTCCAACTACTTATTTTACTATCACATCAAAAATCACAACAGCATTTATTCACCCGAGAATGTGTCCAAGTTTGGATGTTTCCTCTACTTTACACTTGTCAGGCAGCCAGAAAACATCATCACATTAGTATTAATTGTAGGATTCTCGTAGGGTACAGATTTGATCATTGACAAATTATCAAAGATGTTTTATCAATATTAATAAAGTTATGAATATGGTTATTAATAACTTTATCAAATCGACAAACAATCAAAACGGGGCACCACCATGCAAGTCAGGGACCAATAATCAAACTGTGGAACAGTCTCATTTCTGTGGTAATCCTTTAAAAAGGAAATAAAGGAAGGGGTGAATCCAAGCACGGACCTGATCGACCAGCAATTATTACAAAAAGTACACAAATAATCACAAGCAACTGCTAATTAAGTATAATAAGATTTATTAACGTCACAATTATCAGTAGCTAATCAATAATCCTTCAATAATAAACTTATATACCTTTTTACAATATCACAACCAAAAATAAAGCAAAAAAAACAAAGCAGCATGGGCGGACATGTCTGTGTCCGTGTGTGAGTGTGTGTGTGTGAGAGAGAGTGAGTGAAAAGGGATGGGCGGTGTCGAAGTGTAGTTCTAACACGAAAACAAACTCCCAAAATGGCTACTCTACTCTAATACAAAACTATTTAGCCTCAAGAGGGCGATAGTGGTGCTGGGTGCAACGAGGAGGGGTTGAACAGGTAAAGGGGGGGTTGCCTTGCAACCCCACTTGGTTAAACTAGCATCGTTAGCTCGGGAGCTACATGGCTAGCTTGTGTCCGTGTGTGTGTTAGTAAAAGGAACAGAATAAAGGAGGAAAACAAAAGAAACACTCTGATCTTAGTTTATCTATAACGGCCAGCTCAGTGGCTAACAGCTGATTTCCACGATTGTCTCGCAGACAGTAACTAAACTCCGTCAAAGGAGTGGTTAAGCAGGTAGTGCTTACGGTTTTAAACCAGCTACTTAACACAACTAAAATCAAACAGTATAGGGATCAGTTATACATTCACAGAACAGATTAATAATCACATATGGACCAGTACATGATTAAATCAGATCACATTAATGGCACCAAGTGGTAGCGAACCCTTTGCTCATTAATAAACACACTACTTATCTCTGCCCAGACGTAAGCCTTCTTACGGTGTGTTCAGTCCGTTTGTTTCTGTCCATAGATTTCCACAGAAATGAAACAGAGCGGGTCCCTGGCGCTCGTCAGCAGCCACGGAGAAACTTTCCTCCAAAAGCAGCAAGGGGCAAATTTAGTCGACTTTGAGAAGAAAAACGTTGTTTCCTTCTCACTGCAGATATGAAAACACATACACAACATAAATCTGCTCAAGCTTGGACTTACATTCATTTACCACACGTCAGAGGAAACAGCAGGAGGAAGAGCCCTCTCCTGCACCTTCTCCCTCCTGGACCAGATTCTTGCCGATACTAGAATCCAAACTGAAGGGATGCTTTGTTCAAGTCAATTCATGTAAAGTCAGTCCCATCTTACCAGCTGTTTCTTTCCCATTTGTTCCCCAAAATCCGATTTTTAACTCCCTGCAGCTGCAGACACACACAAAGAGGGCATCGCATACTTATATTCTTTCCCTGAAAATTCACTCTAACCTTAAAGGTCCAATATGTAATATTTGTACTATAATAAATCCAAAAATGACACCAATGCCTCATCAGATATTAAGGAAACATGTTAAACTGAAATTCTAGATTTTCTGACAACAATGCTAATGTCAGTATTTTTTCTTTTTGAAATTTACATTCCGTGACAGAATTTCTGTTTATGTTTTGATCTGTGTGTTGTTATCAACGGCCCAGTTTAACAGGCAGGCCGGGTTGCCAAATATACCTGTAAAAACGTAAACCCAGTGCGCTACAGCTGTAACGGTAGTACAGCCATGAAAGCAGCAAACAAACGATCAACGGAGATAGATTCTACATGACATAAAAAAAAGAAAACAGCATGTTTCTAACAGTTGCGTGACCAGAGACGTAACAACCCCCTGGTAAATATTGGAGATGTATTTGAAAGATGGAGACAGCTTGGATCCCAAAAGGACGCAGAGTTGGCTTATTTTCTCCTGAACAGGTAAGCATTAGCTTCAGGCTAATTTATCACAGCTCCTAGGGATGGGCATTTTTTGTCATTTCAACATTTGTGTACTCACATTGAATTATATAGCTAGAGTACCCGAGTTGGTTACTCGCAAAAACAATTGAGACATAGCCAGTACAGTGATCCCGACTGGTCCTGGCTAACGCCGCCATGCTAACCCTGCTAACGTTACCGGGAGGACCAGGCATGCAGCCCATGGCTGTTTACAACGTGTAGTTCAGCAGCTGGAGCCGACAACGGTGAGTTATTTTAAGCCACGAGAGGGGGGCTGTAAATCGGAAAGAGAGGACTGTGAGTTTGCAGTGTGTTTAGCGATTGTTGTCGTAATTCTAAGCCAATGAAGTGTGTTCCGTCGGCAAGGTAGTGGTATTTTTAGCGTTTCGTATTGTAATTCTAAGCCAAGGAAGTGTGCCTGACTGGCGTGTGGAGAGGACAGTGAGGTTGTTGTGTTTTTAGCGGTTCATACTGTAATTTTAAGCCAAAAGTGTGTCTGTCAGTTGGTTACAGAGCTCCGCGTGAGCACAGGCTTTTATGACTGTCAATATAGCTAGCATCTACCGTTAGCTACTCCGCTGTGCTGTGGAGTAATGTCTGGCTATGTGAGACTAGCATCTACCGTTAGCTACTCCGCTGTGCTGTGGAGTAATGTCTGACTATGTGAGAAAAGCGTCTAGCAACATTGTTGTGAATGCTGCGGTCTCGGCCTGGCAACCTCCGTGAACTTCGAGTCTGGGCAGGAGGGGACGGGGGAAACAACTCTCCAGTATTTTGAATTGGTAGTGCAGTAACTATTTTAACCGCTAGCTGCCAGTATTACATACAATATTACATATTGTACCTTTAAGGTGTAAGGTTATTACTAAGGTGTATTTCAATGAAGTGCTTGTTGCATCATCAAACAGCATCAGAAACCCTTTCCATCCCACACCTTTCCAACATCAAAATTTCGAGGCTGCGTTGAACAATTTCTACGACTTTCCAAAACTAACAATCTGACCAGCTCACACATTTCAGAGGTGTAAAACCAGAGGTTTTGTGCAGAGGTAGAAGGTAAGGCAGGATTTAAACTTCTATTCCAAACTCTCTCTTTCAAGAGCTTCTTTTTTTAAGAGGGATATATCAAATCAGAGATGTTCTCTTACAGAGATTGATTTTACAGTTATCATCTCTTCTATCAGTTATGTGATACTCTGTGCCAAGTGTGTGCCAAAACTCTCTATAAATCATTGTAATGCGACGTAAGAAGAGTTCCTATTGCTTCCTTTATCCAAGTGTTTACCCTAATATTCTATATCAACCACCTTCCACTTCCGGGATTGCCCCGTTGCCTGCGGAAATTCCACCGTATGTCCTTTTTTACGCTTCCTAACTCTTCAATTTGTGTTGGCTGATGTCCGTTACCTTCTGCTTTCTTTGTGTTGGAATTCTAAACTCCTGTGGATTCATGAGGACTACGGTTAACTGCTCCTCAGATCTCTGCAGGGTAAATCCAGACAGCTAGCTAGACTATCTGTCTAATCTGAGTTGACTAAAAACAACTTTTGAACGTACACATTCCACCAAACAAGTTCCTTCCCGAGGCTATTTTCCAACGGCAGCGGGGCTCAGTTTAGTGCTTAGCGCCGCCCATGACGATTTTGATTGGTTTAAAGAAATGCCAATAAACCAGAGCACGTTTTTCTCCCATCCCGGAATGCTGTGTGGACTAGCCAGACCCTCTTTCGCAGTGCTGTGGAGGAAGGTCTGGCAAAACGAGATAATTACCCTAGTAACAGTATAGGCAACACTAGTTAAGCCAATTAAAAAAAAAACAGTCTCACTACAAGGTCCATTCAGTAGCTGTTAAAAAGCTTTTGAGCATAATCTTCCTCAACTTTAACTTGATGAAATCACATTGGCCACACGTGCAGCTAAAACCCTTTGATTTAGTTTGAAACCTGTGACACTGTGAGTGCTGCGTCTGTTTTTTAATATTGTGGAGATGGAAAAACTTGGTTCCTCACATAAAAAGGTTTCCAGACTGTTTCAGTTTAGCTTCAGTAGTTTTTAAACTCAGCAACTAAATGAGAAGTGTAACCTTCTTTTCTCCAACACCCAGAGCAATTTAAGGAAAAAATAGTCCCACTCCTGTCATGTAGGGACCATTTATCAGCCCACAACCCATTTTGTTTACTGACCCATGGTATAAGAACCCTTTTAGCAGAGAATAGTAAAATCAGACAGGACCTTGGACTGTGGGAGCACAACGTTGGCTGCAAACCACGAGTGAAGGCTTCACTTTATGTCACTTTAATCTACACTTTATATTCCTTACTATGTCTGCTTTGTTCATCTGAGGAGCCAGCTCTTCAAAGCCTTTCAGCTTTCGATCAGGCCTGCACAAACTTTATCCATTTGACTTTTATTTAAGTGCCAACAGATACAATCTGCAAGTATAAATCCACCAGTGAAGGGGAGGGGTACTGGTCTTGCAGGAAGCATGCTGACACAGACAGAAAATTGTCTTCATGCTTCAAGTGCATTAAAGAACCCATAATTATTTCCTGTCAATGATGACATTTCATTATTCAGAAAACAAAATGTGTAAATGTTGGGGACACTTTTTGTTTTTTTATGACTCATTCATCGTTTTGCTTGTTTCTATTTCATCCTCCAGTTTATCCTTACATTATCAAATAACCTGGGTGAGATTTGTGAAAAAAGCAAGGGGGGAGGGGAGGGAGGGGGGGGTGAGATCAGGCAAAACAAAACATGCAAGTATTAAATCCCCCTTACAATACCATGGATATAGTGCCACTCGGCCAGGCCAAACACTTAAATATGCACTTCAATATTCAATGGTAAACACAGCGCTTTCAAGCCGGAGAACGGAGTTCACTTCGCGGCGAAAACAAAATACTTTCACCCAGGAAACACTCATTCTTTCCTCGAGAATGTCTTAATCCAAACCACGACATTTTTCCTAAACTTAACTAGTCGTTTTGGTGCCTAAACTGAACTCACCTACAACTGCCGCTAGTAGCCGGCGTCCCGGAGCTCTGTAGCAGCTAAATAAAACCAACAACTGCTGCTCTGATTTTATCGTGCTACGGCACTATGTGCTCACGTTACAGCGCTTTACTTAGTTTAAAATACTTCTGTTTGAGGTATATAATGGTCTATTGGTGAAGTAGCATTGATCACTTTGAGGAGGGGGGGATACATTTTGTCCCCACCGGGGATAATAAATAATTAAGCAGAGGCCTGGATATGTAGACCAGAAAAGAGTAATTCCGCGCATCCCCACCCTTCCCCCTCCCCCCTGGAAAATTGCACCCTGCAAAGAAGAATATTCAGCAGCCTGGTTTATAAATGAGGTAGATGCCCAACATGAGCTAACCTTACAGCAGGTTTCATCAGTGGGATTAGAAGCTGAGCCACCGCCTGGTTTACTCTACAGGGGCTCCAGATGTACTGAAGGCAGAGGTTTGGTTTCAAAAGTCTCTTGTTCGCTGTCACACATGCTGTTAGATTTAATCAGGTGAACTGTTCATTGTTTGGCTGAATGTAAGCCTGTGATTCAGAGAGATTTACCTTGAATTTCTCTGCATTCACCGCATTCTTTGAGCTAAAGCTGGTTTGAGGGATGTGATAAATATATTTGTAGAAAAACTACAGCAAAAGGATGAAAGTATACATTTTTTTACACTAAAAAAGCCATTAGAGTAAAAGCAATCATTGTCTTCATTGCTATTTAAAGATTTATTTTGTGATTATATGGGTATTGAGCGGGTTAAGAGGACATGCATACTTAATTAGCTAATATAAAACCACCGCTTGCATCACATAAATATAGCAAGGTCTTATTCAGATATTTTTGCCATGATATGTGGTGCGACTGCAGTACATTTCCCTACATCTTATGGTTTCCTGAGAACAATAAGACAAGATAATGATTTTCTATTTTCATTTTTCTTCAGTGGAGAGGAAATTATGAACACATGTTGGGAGACAGCAAATTAAATATAGTTGGACACAATGAAACAGAAAGAAAAGGAAGCAGCAGGCTGAGCTTTGAGAGCAGGAAACCAGATACTCAAAATTCCACCACTCTAAACTATAGTTTACTGTATTCTAATTTCTGGTGCCTGTCATATTGTTTATGTGTACAACTTCTGCCCTCGCTTGCACAGTGTGTGGTTTCTTTTCTCCATCAGTTTAACTTTACATTGTAAACCTTGTACAAATGTTTAAATCTACAGAGCAGGGACGATTCTAGGATCAGACCTTTAGGGGGGCCTCAGCCCCTAATGAGAATGATACAGATACAGTGCCTTGTAAAAGTGTTAACCCCCTTGGAGTGGAAGGGACGTAAACACTTTTGCTGATCTTCTTAATGCAGACATTTGACTGCTCTGTCCATTAAAGGAACACAAGTTACAAAAGATAACTGTCAGCCATGACAAGAGACCAGTAACACTTTGATATATTAATACAAACTTTTGTCAACTTTGAAATAAGTCTGTTTTTGAGTCCATTAAGGTCAACCACATTTTGGATCAGGTCTATTTTTTTTATTTTTACAAGAACACAGGCCGACTATAAGAGAAGTATATCATTAAGACCCAACAGACCGCAGGTTTTCAATACAAGCAAACATGAGATGTTTCAAGCTTTACTTCCTCCTCCGGTTGAAGGTGTGCTGATCAGAGAAATCCGCTGCTGCACTCTTGATGACACGTGGTTGAGAACAAGTCATATAGAGGACATAACTGCTTGGAAAAGCACATAAACAAGCACAATAAGTAAGTCCATAAAACCTCCTTTCTGTAGAGAAGAGGCTTTTTTTGGCTGAGCAGGGAAAACAAACTTATTTTCCTTTCTGCATGATTTGACAAATATCCCATGATTTTAGGCTCTAGGGATCATAAAAGTGAGGACAGAGCCCGGTTTGTTCTCTATTCTGGAACAAAACAGACCAGAGCAGAAGAGAGCAACAGAGGAAAGGCGAAAACTCGGCTTCCAGTAAAAAAAAAAAAAAAAAACATCGCCATCCCAGGAAACTATGCCTGCAGTGTGGTAGTGCAAAAGCCTGCGAAAGCTGCCCTGCAGCGCTGCTCTCCAAATGCCAGCTAGTAATGTGCCACCTGTTTAACGCTGCAAATTCGACATCCGCAAGCAGGGCGCTCTGCCTCCCTGCTCCAGCCAAAGCCTTTCTCCACAGGAACCCACCGGCTCAGTGGAAAAGACTGATCACCAAGGACGAGCTATCAGGCCTCCCACGCTGCGGTAACAGATTACACTTCTTCTTTCTTATCCTCCTAACTGCCAATGTTTTTTTTCTTTTCTTTTCTTCATGATCTGCTCTTATTGCACAGCTGGTTGGACGTGGTTTAAGGAATTACGCATCACCTTGCCAGGGGGAGTCCAGCTTGCTGAAGGGAGAAAGCCGCCACATCTTTATTTCCTTCTTTCTTTTTCTTTCTAAACCTTGCTGTCATTTTATCTTATGTCCTCTGTCTCTATTGTCTCAGCAAATAACTGTTTTTGTGTTTTGTGTCTTACACACACACGCACACACAGTTTCCCCATCCTGCTCTCTTCTCCTCTTCTTCCTCTCTTTTTCTATCCTCTCCATCAAATTCGAATAAGCGTTATTGCGATATGACTATGTACATTACATTTCGGGTCCGTGTTTGGAGAGTGTAGTAGGAGATGATAGCTTAAAACTCCCAGCTACTCTAGTACTTGGATTTCCACAACTCTCGTTTATTACTAACATACACATCAACCTCATCAAGCCTGGTTGTAAGGCTACCTGACACACAGACTTAAAGGTGCTCTAAGCGATGTCACACGTTTTGTCACATACAGCAAACATCTCCTCACTATCCGCTAGCTGCCTGTTCCCTGAACACACCGTAAAAAATGTTTGTGATTTTGATTTCATTTCCAAGCACACTAAGTTGAAGTTACAATCTCGAAGATGTCCGTTTTGTTGGTGACACCTTTGGCGATAAGCAGAAATTGCAGGTGTGTTTTGGGATCTCACTTCCCAGAGAACCAAACAGTGTTGCCTATGTGACATTGGTCATTTGGCAGTTGACACCGGCGGCCACGCGTAACTATAACTTCACACTTGAGTCGAGATGCAAAGTTAACAGGAGCTCAGCAAATGCATCCGTTCAAACAGGTGTGCCACCCAAATAATTATAGAAATAGCAGGATGCTGTCTATAGACGTTGCTTCTCTCCTATCTACATGTAGGCAACACATTATTTCCTAAAGGTACATTTCACAATGCCGACTGATCCAACTGCAGCAAATAAACTAATCCAGTAAAATATTGACTGAAAACACTATAACAGACGTTTCTACATCTTCTCTGTTCTGTTTCTTCCTGCTTAAATCTCTTTCCCTCATTCCTCCCTGCCTTCCCTCATCTCTACTTTCATCTCCCTTTTTCTCATGCTCCTTCGCCTCCTTCTCTTCCTCCTCGTCTCTCAGCAGGATGGCTATTGGCAAATCGAGCGAGGCAGGATTAATTGTAATTCAATGTCTATTACTGCCAGTGCTGCTTTGTTCAGGCCAGCGCTGCAGGTGAGGAGATGAGAAATAGAGGGAGAGAAACAAAAAAGAGGGAGAGAGGGGAGAGAAAAGGGAATGAGGTAGGTATGATAGAGTTAGGATGGGAATTAGGGATGGAAAGGAGGAGAGGATAAGAGAGGAAGATGCTGTACACTAAGAGACAAAAAACAGACAGCACCCTGCTGCCAGCCAGGATGTCCAGACTGTCTGTGCCCCTGACATGTCCCCCTGGTCTCAGCACAATCTCAGGCCTCCTGCTGAACAACACCCCCCCTCCCCTCCACACACAAATAAACACATCCCCACAACAGCATGAGGAGAGATACACACCAAGGGCAAAACATCCAGGACCTCCAGAGTCACATCAAGACAAGCCATCATTGGCTTAAAACACCTAAAGAGTGTGGTGTGTAGATTAGTCTGGCATTGCCAGACCTTCCTACACAGCGCCGCGGAGGAGGGTCTGGCTAGTCTGCACAGCACTCCGGGATAGGAAAAAAAAACGTGCTCTGGTTTATTGGCATTCCTTTAAACCAATCACAATCATCTTGGGCGGCGCTAGGCGCCGGATGGAGCAACGGTGCCTCTGCAAAATAGCCTTGGGAAGGAACTTGTTTTGGTGGAATAAGTGCAAAGGTCGTTTTAGTAGTGCGAGAAAAAAGTCAGATTGGACAAATAGTCTAGCTAGCTGTCTGGATTTACCCTGCAGAGATCTGAGGAGCAGTTAACCATAGTCCTCAGAAATCCACCGGAGTTTAAAATTACAACACAAAAAAAGCAGAAGGTCATACAGCAAAATTTCCAGCTGCAACAGACCAATCCCAGAAGTGGAACATTGTGGATATAGACCATGTGTAGATAGATAGATAGATAGATAGATAGATAGATAACATGTAACATGTAGAAGCAAAGAAATGATTGCTCTTTACATGTCACTCTCTTTTTTATCTAGATAGATAGATAGGTGGTGATATTACCTGTAAAATACAGCGAACAAAACAATATCAACTCAAGGTTCACTTTCCTCGCCTGATCCATAGCCTTTCACCGTATCTCAGGGTCTTTATCAGCAGACGGACTTTCAAGCTTTATGGCAATGTGGAGGGGAAGTAAGGGTGTCACGATTTTGAAAATCGATGGAGTAAGTTTTTGATTTTGACTATAAAAATCAAGAGCAGGATCAGCAATTACCCCAGTATTCTTTTCTCTTCTCCACCCCCGCCTACTTTTGTATGTTGGAAGAACAACAGCAGACTTTTGTTACCGGCTGGTAGCATGTGGCTAAAGGCAATACAGTTGCTTGACTTTTCCAGACACCATGGCCACTGCAGGAGGCAGAGATACTGCAGAAACAACGGAACTGGAAAATCCTCCTGCTTCCCTGAAGTCACCGGTGTGGCAACATCTAGCCTTCCCCGTAAACAAACAACCAAGGTAAAGTACGTGGGCTCTGACTAGGACTCCATGGTGCGTTCATGTCACCTTGTTAAACTAATGGGGCATTCAATTGCACTTTGTTAATTCTGAGAAGTTGCTAAGTACCCTTCTGCCATATCATGGCTCTTATTGTGGCATTGTTGTCCCTGTTGAAAAATAAATATTGAATTGAATTGTGACCTTAAAATCCAAAGTCAGATCGAATCTTGGATTTGGAGAATCGTGACACCCTTAACAGATCACAGAGCAGCTCAGGCTGCTGATGAAAATTGAAATGGAGTTGATTATGTGTTTTTTGTATCACATTAAGCTTAATTCAATAAACAATCTCAACTCCAGTTCCCCTTACTCACCGGTTCAGGGGTTTTCAACCATATCACACAGTCTTCAGTGAGTGAATTTGTACTTTCCCGAGCTTTTGTGGCATGGCCGAGTGCTGGCAAGTCCATAGTCTATAGGTTTCCTATTTTTTACTTGTTGAAACATATTGCCTTCAACGTCACATGATCCACGTCTACCATCAGTAATCTTCCTATTCAGCACGTGACTCCGGAGTTAAATGCCGATCATTCATCTGACATCAGCTGCATGTTAGGTGTTGGGTACACCTCCTGGCAGGGTGCGATTTGCCAGGGAGGGTGTGTGGGATTTCCCCCTTTCTGCTTGACATATCCCTGCCTCTGCTGAATTATTTTTATCCACAGTGGTGGCAAAATGTATCCCCATTCAAAGTAATCAATGCTACTTCACCAATAGACCATCATATACCTAAAATAGAAGTATTTTAAACTTAGTTACGTTTAGGAAAAAGATAGGGTTTGGATTGAGACATTCCAGAGGAACAAACGAGCGTTTCCTGGGTGAAAGTATTTTGTTTTCGCTGCGAAGTGAACTCCGCTCTCTGGGTTGAAATCACTGTATATTCCATTGAATATTGAAGTGCATTTTTAAGTGTTTGGCATGCCTGGCCGAGTGGCTCTATATCCAAGGTATTGCAAGGGGGATTTAATTCTTGCATGTTTTGTTTTGTTGGGCATGATCAAAAAACACAAATCACACCCTGCCTCCTGGCATCATCAGCTGATCTTGACCGATTGTGGTGTCACCTGGCGCTATCAGGGGCCAAACGTTCACACCACAGAGCGCCGCTGAGTAATGACTGCTACCTAGAGAGTGACCTCCCACCATTGAACTCCTCTTAAGATTAATGTGAACGTAGACTGCACCCACAGCAATAAGAAAATAAGGAAACAGTTGGAAGTAGAAAACAAAATTGACTACTTATGTTGGAAGAGGACTGCAGAGCTTAAACTTCAAGAGGCAAAAATGCTCTAAAAGTTTCACGTAAATAATAACATGTAACATGTAGAAGCAAAGAAATGATTGCTCTTTACATGTCACTCTCTTTCTTTGTTGGCCCGCCTCATATTAAGACTTACATGTAACTACTACAAAGGCAAGAACTGCTAACCAGAGTGACCAGGGGGACTCGAGCTGGCTGCATTACCTTTGGCAGTTCTGGATGAGAAAAATGGATCAGAAAACAACCGATGAAGCAGAAGGAAATGTTGGCACCACGCAGCCAGCAGTGAGAGGAAAAGCCAGGCTCACACAAAAAAAACACACACTGTAAAATGTCCTGACTGGAGACACGGGGGAAGCAGCGTCTTCCTTTAAGGGCCGCTGTGCAAAAATAAGCTACCTGTGAGCAAGCAACACAGTGACTTTGTGTTGTTTTGCATCTAAAAACAATGAATTAAAAAAGTAATTTTCCATCAAAAGATTATTTTTTTGCAGTACTACTGTATTATTCTTGAATGCTTACTGCAAAAGATAACGCACACATAAACTTGCTGTAAAAGTAGAATACAGTAAGAGACAAACTAGTCATTGCTTATTTCAAAATGTAAGGATAAACCTCTTGATGTGATTATAATGTATAATATTATTATTAATATTTCTTTTTTGTGATTTAGTAGCATCCTGAAATATTATGTATAATATTATACATAATATTTCAGGATGCTACTAAATCACAAAAAAGAAATTGTTGAAGAAATTAGCTAAACTTTGATCTCTTTAGCTAGATGAGAAGATTGATACCACTTTGTGCATTACGTATGAAGCTACAGCCGGAAGTTGATTAGCATAGCTTAGCATAAAGACTGCACTATGCGCTGCAGCGTGTAATGGCCTTTTTACAGTCGTCGTTCCCGACCTGTCGCGCGATCTTAGCGTGTTAATTAGTTATCTTGTGTGTGTCTGTGTATTTTTAAACTTTGGTCAGAGCCAGACAACATGTTTATCGCTTCCAGTATTTATGCTAAGCTAATTCTCTCCTGGCTCTAGCTCTTTTCTTAACATACAGACATAAGAGTCGTATCTAACTCAGCAAGAAAAAGAGCATATTTCCCAAAATGCCCAACTTTTAAATAACAACTTCTTTTGTTGTTTTGTTGGCTCGTATCCTGAAACATTTATAACAAGATGGTTCATCTCAAGAGGCTATAATCTACTTTGTAAGGCAAGTTTCTCAGCTGAAAAAACTGTACAACATTTTTTATTATTTCTGACAGGACATGCCTTTTTCTATCCACTTTTGGTTTAGATGCAAAGCACGTTGAGCATACTCCCGTGTGGAGTTACTGTTTTGTGGGATATCATAAAATCTGATTTAAAATTACATTAAATGCAAGTTACACTTTTAGTGCTGTTCATAAAGCATGACGATGCGTGATAACTTATGTGGACCATAATGATTAGAAAACAAGGTTCTTTTTTTCCTCTCAAGGCCTCTTTCAACTTGCCTGAATTGACAGAAAGAGAGTGATGTAGAAATGAGCAGGAGAGGAGGGTGGAGAAAGGCGTAGAGCCGACAGAGGTGGAGATGGGGGGAGAGAAATAGGTGCAACTGGGGATACTGAGGAAAGGAGAGGAGGGTACAAAAATGAAGGTATAGTGGAGGCATTGCAGGCACGGCTGCCCAGGTCTGCGGTTTGTTAAATAGCTTTTTGATGGAATTGGTAAAGCAGTGGAGCCTGTGACACTGTTAGCTGGCACACCACAGAGAGAGACAGAGAGAGAGAGAGAGAGAGAGAGAGAGAGAGAGAGAGAGAGAGAGAGAGAGAGAGAGAGAGAGGGAGGGGAGAACGAGAAGGAGAGAGGTCAACAGAGAAGGAAAGATGCAGGTCGAAGGTAGGGAGTAAAAAGAAGAAATCAGAGGGAGTGAAAGTGAAGGAGATATTTTTTACTTTTACTTTACTGCAGAGTCATTCTGCCCTCAAGAGGTGATGAGTGTTATAACAGCTCTGCCACAATGTCTATAACAGCTGTGTGTGTGTGTGTGTGTGTGTGTGTGTGTGTGTGTGTGCTAATTGAGCTAATAGGCTGTTGGTTGCTTGTTGGACATTAGTTTCAGATTTCTTTTTTTTTTAGTTTTAGTTTCATACTGCTTGTATATAATTGTTTGCTATGTTTCCATGGTTGCATAATACATTTTTTGTTTTCAGTTACTCTCTAATTAACACTTAGCGTTAGTGTTAGTCCTAATTCATATGTTCCACTCCATCTTCTCTGATATTGACATTTCTTATCTCTTTGTCTGTCTGTATTCTGTGTTGTTATCTATTTAATATTGCAATTTACCGTTGCCTTGAGTCCTGAGTGCATATACATTAACAGATCACTAGTCTTTTTTTACAGTATTATTTCCTAGAAAGACACGTCAAGATACAAATCCCTCAGCAGGCAAACCAGGTGCAACACTTTCTCTGCCCACTAATTCTCAATGTATTGATTAAGACATAATGTTTAGGTCACACGCCTTTATCAGAGGAATTAAAACATTTTAATCTGAATAAAACATGCTGCAACATCGATACGATACTCATACCCCTTTTGTACAAAAAACAAAAAAACTTTCCATCTGCTGTTTTGTAGAACATACACACTAAATGATGTGTTTTACTTGTCAGAGACCACACTTCCTCCCCCGGTAACATTCAACCGATTGGTTAAAAAATAATGTTTAGGTCACAGGCCTTGCACAGAGGAACTTAGATACAAATCCAGTTATTTAAGACATTTTAATCTAAATAAAGATCCTACTACACCGATACAATACACTTTCTACACACTAAATGGTGTGTTGTAATGTCAGGGACATAAACAGAGGGAGAACTGGCCTGTTATATAACCACTGTGGCTGAACAAATATAGAAAACAGCGTTGTATAAAGGCAAAGATTATCAACAGAAAATAAAAGACGGATAAATAAAGATATCACAGTTGTAGACACGCTGTTAAAATGAAATGTGAATTCTGGGAAGTATTATGGGAAAAATGCACCATCTGCTGAGAGCCACAGATGTTACCAAATTCCGGTTTTGCAGATTATCACAGCTGTACAGAGACCTTTTGTAGCCACCATTGTGGGCATGCAGAGGGTGTGTTTGCATAATTACTGTGAAATTGAAATGTGCAAAGGTTTCACATCTATTTCATGTCAGCTGTCACTCGTGCTGGCAGCTACAGAACTCATATTTCACAGAAATAGATAACATACATGATTGTGTAAAGCCCCAAACAAGAAGTGCAGAAGTGAATTTAAACGGCTTCAAAGGAATTTGTCTTGTGCATGAAAAAGCACCTTAAGACAAAACATAAGTCTTAATACAGAAAAGTAGGGTACAAACTGTTAAATATCTTCTCAGCCTGTTTCTTATATTTCAAATACAATATTTGACAGCTTTGAATAGATTTAAAGCTTTGTTAAAGGACCCTGAATGCACCACTGCTATTGTGGCTAATAGCTCCCTTCTGCTGCTTACCCACCACGATACACAGACATACACCAACCCAACATGACTCACACACATTTAAAAATTCAACCATACGTAAGCCTGTGCTCTTTTCTGCTCCGAAGGGTAAACTTTGATTTCGCCTTAAAAACGCTCCTGACAAAATAACATATCATGGCATCAAAACACTATAAAGAGACTATAAAAAGTCTATTTTTGCAATTTTTCCCATTCCCCCTACTTCTCTGTTTCAGATCGATTTGTTTCTTTGAAGACGGATTGTGAGAAGAAAACAGAACTGCTCAATCCATCATTCTGTCTGCCTGAGGCCCTGTGCCATAAACAATACATTACTGGTGGTATCTGAAAGCACCCGTAGGAGCCCGGCACAGTTCAAAGCCATAACCACAAACAAACAGAATGGAACCACACAATGTATTTTGGATAATTCATACTGCTATCCGTCTCTGTTCGCGCTTCCTCTGCTTCACACACTTAGGATCACACTGAAGTAGCATTTAGCACATGTATTTATCTGACACTCTTAACGCGGAACACGAGGAGACTTAGTCAGCATTCATGATTCCCCGAGCAGCTGAAACAAGCGGCTGTGCCTCTGCTCCATCACAGCAGAAACGAGGGAAGCCTGCAGAACAAAACCAGGACAGATGAAAAGTGGAGGATTACAGCTTTGCAGATGTTTACGCTCTGACGTTAAGAGAGGAAAACAGGAATCTAGGCAGTGAGAAGCTGCATGAAAAATGTTATCAACATCTTTGTGATATTAAAGCTTTAGTGCGTGACTTTTTGATGTTAATGAACGTCCGTTACATTCAAGCCGTTGCCAAATGAGTTGCTACAAAGCTAATTAAGACTATCAGCTACACACAACTCTCTCTGTATTTCTCAGTATGGCTATGTTCAGAAGATTGTGGCGTCCGGTGACTTCCCCGCGCAGAACCTCGAGTGAAGATAATGACCTCTTCTGAAGAGTCCATCATGTTTTTTTAATCCTCCGTGTCCTCCTTGGCTACTAGCAACTGCGTGGAGGAGGGGTGGGGGTGGTGCGTGATCACGTAAGGCTTGTATCATGTGGACGCGCCAACATACAGAAACTACGCACTTTAGCTTTTAAGTTTAGGCATCATTTTCATATCCTTATTTGTCATAAAGATGAACACTCCTTCTGCTTCTAGTCCCCTAATCTGGTTTTCATATGTTTCTTATGTTGACCTGGATTAACCTCGTCAGTGTATTTAAAAAAATATTCTGGTGATATTGTCTATTTTTTAAACAAAACAGACTGTAGCTTTTGGCCCCCAAGTCAAAATACATAAAAGACATAGTTATAATAAAACATAGCTGTTGAGTGATTCTTTTGATGGATTTGTGGATTCAATGTTACTGAACTCAGAAGAGTTATTAGCTGCTGACAAAGTCTGGAATATAAAACATTATTATGAAGGATCAACTGTCAACTACTGAGAGAAGATGTGCTCTACAGTGACTTTATGAATATTCAGATTTCTCTTCAACAACACATTTCATTTGTTATAATGGATGCAATAGCTCTGCAAATGATTTATGTTTTTCAACTCTTTATGCAATTATAGTGCAGATTTGGTACTCTTTTGTACACAAACATTAAGAATGGACATTACAATGGAATAAAAAAAAAATCTGATTAAGAACTTTTGCTCATGTTGGCAGGTATATATCTTTCTCATGCAAATATCAGGAGGTATCTTTGCTAAAGAGACTAAATTAAACATGTCCTCATTTAAACTCAGGTCTTGCTGCAACAGCCAAAACTATATGTATTTAAATTATTTGCCGCATTATTTTTTCCACATTCCAAGTGGAAAACATTATTTTCAGACTAAAAACTGCTTTCACTCTAAAGAGAGGCACAACACCAAAAAATGTTTCAAGACATTTAAAAAAAAACATAATTTCTGCTCCTTGCCATGACCAGCCAATATCATCACACCTATAAAAAAAAAAATAATTCTGATTTACGGTCCAAGAGATGTGACAACTTACAGTTGTCTCTCCACAGCACGTTACCAAACTAATGGCTCGGCGCTTTAAGTGAAATCTGTGCTGGGAAAGTGAGCCACGCTGTCACGTCTCTCACCACAGTTAGCACTGATGACAACAAAGGAGTCTCGGGTAAAGGCCGGGGATCGGAGCCGGTCCACAGGCTCATTAACCAGCATTTATCTTGCTCTATTAGCTGTAATGGAAAAGCTCCCTGAATGTGGCGCCCCTGTTATTCTCTATTCCCAGAGACTTTTCACACTTGCACACACATACGGATCCCTCGAGGGCTCACGCCTGGTGAGCTGGAGGGCCATTAGAGCTTTGTTAATAGCAACGAAGGTTAGTCATGGCATCAGAGACAGTCACTGAGTGTGACAATGCTGGTGCTTGCCATTCCCTCGACATACAAACAAAAAAGATGTCTGCTTCTCTGTCACCAAGACAAAAAAAATATCCTGCCGCTTTCAAGGCCCTGAGCTGACAAATCTGCTGTTTGTTTCAAACACTGACAATGTGTTTACTTTCAACCAACAGGCAGTGTGGTTCCAGAGGCAGAAATAGTTTGCAGTTGGTGTTTGCTTTAACAAAGGCTTTCATCGCCAAAGTGCAGGAGCTGACAAGTGTAGACCGTCAAGTAGGAGAGGGCCTCTAGAAATCATGGCACAAATACACACACGGTATATTCACTCACTTGTATAGACACACAAATGACTCCATGGAAAGACAAGTGTTACAATGCTAAGCTAACCTAGGCTCGTATAACACTAGTCTCACATTGTCAGACCTTCCTCCACAGCGCTGCGAAGGAAGATCTGGCTAGTCCACACAGTTTTCCATGATGAGAGAAAAAACGTGCTCTGGTTTATTGGCATTTCTTTAAACCAATCACAATCGTCTTGGGCGGCGCTAAGTGCCGGACGGAGCCACAGTGCCTCTCTAAAATAGCCTCGGGAAGGAACTTGTTTTGGTGGAACGTGTACGTTCAAAAGTTGTTTTTGTCTTGCAACAGAAAACTCAGATTGGACAGATAGTCTAGCTTGCTGTCTGGATTTACCCTGCAGAGATCTGAGGAGAAGTTAACCATAGTCCTCGGAAATCCACGGGAGTCTAGACTTCCAACACAAAGAGTGCGGAAGGTAACGGACATCCAGCCGAAAAGAGGGACATCCGGTGGCACCGGAGCAATCCTGGAAGTGGAACATCGTGGATATAGACTAGTATAACACGGACACACAGCTAACTTAGCGTTTAACGTGATGCATATAACCTACATACCACCCACACATCCCTCTCAAACCTCCTTTTCAATGAGAGTGAGACTAAACTGGCCTGAATGAGCGTATGTCTCTCCTACTTCTAGAGGGGTTTGTTCTGTGTTGACGTCGAGACGACCTCCGCTCTGTTCAGGCTTCAAAAGGTGTATTTACAAAAAAGTTGTGTTATTGAAAACGAGAAAATGTCTCTTCAGGTAAACATTCTTTTCAATAAGAATCAGTCTTTAAAAATGTAAGCAATCTCGCTTCCGTCTCCCTCCTTTTGGGAACAATCTTATCTCTTCCATCTGCCAGTGGCCTGGGCTAAATCAGCATCACACAAACACGCCCCCTCATGTGACCTGTCAGTCTTACCCTGTCAATCAGGCTTTAACCACACATACTCACTGAAAAAGACCTAACACAAGACAAACACTTCTCCTTGAATATTTTTAAGTCAGGTCTATTTTCGGTCTTCATGTCCACCAACACGGGAGACATGTATTTACTTCATTTTAGGGCTGGGTATCGTTCAACATTTTTCGATACCAATACCATGAATTTGATACCGTTTCTTAAACGATACTTTTTTTGATACCAGTTTTATAAAACAAAAAGAAATTACAACATTACACATTATGGCACAACTCTTTTTATGTATTTTCTGCTCCTACTATATGAGCCCTGTCACTGCGTTTTTTTCTGCCTGCCTCTACGACGTGTAACGTTAGACAGCCAATCACAAACATTATTAGAGCTTGGTAGAAACTTGCTACGTGCCGATTGGCTCACTGACGCTGATGAAATTTACTAGGTATTGAAATTGGTTATTGAATGACGAGGCATTTTTCGATACTTTAGAGTCAATTCGGTCGGTGCCTTAAAAGTATTGAATTCGTTACCCAGCCCTACTTCATTCCCTTTCTTCTTTTCAATATTATTTTTGGGGGCATTTTCGCCTTTAATTGTCAGAGTAGAGGCAGAGTGGAAACAGTGAAAGAGAGAGAGGGGTACGACATGCAACATAGGTCCCAAGGCTGGAAATGAACCCAGGATGTTGGGGTGACGTAGCATGGCTCCATTCCCTTTCTTCTTTTAATCATGACTATGAAGGTTCCCTCACCTAAACCAAGTATTTATTCACTCCCTTTTTATGTGCCTAAAAAAATAACCAAAGCTTCACCATAACAGTGAAAGATTTAAATAAAATAATATAAAATGCTGATCTTTTTGTAATTGACAGATGACAAGTCATGTCATAAGGTAATGGTACATGTTTTGTCCCTTAAGTTTGGAGGACTATTTGCTAGAAAGATCATTTAAAAAATATATCACTGTGATATTACACAAACCAAGTCACGGTCTACCTGTAAGCCTATATATATAAAATGGCAAAAGTGATTATCTCTAAAACGATACAGAACATTAAACAACTTGGTGAGGTTATTTAGCCATAACTTAAACTTGCACGACCAACCTTTTAATGATACTTTATAGTGTTTGGACTGTATGTATCTTCAGTGTTATTAAATCATGTTCTTAGGTGACTTTTTTTGGCTTGTAGTGCGTTCCATTTACCTCGGAACCCGGAAGCAGGAGCTGGCAATGACGTCACACCCCGAGTTGAATGCGTTCCATTTACAAGTCGGATTTTCATTGTTTTTTATTAGCTCTAGCCAGGTTAGCCACTGTTAGCAATACCAATTGATAACAATGCATTTTGCCATTTTTTTGTGCATATAAACAGCGTAACAACAGATGTCCACAGATAGAAGTTGAACATGCCTGTGTGAACAACTGATTTAGTGAAACACAAATGAGACAGAAGTGCTTATAACTTTATGTTACTGCAGCTTTCACAACTGTTGATACAGGGGGAAGCCATGTTGAATCTTGAACTCGGGCTACTGTGAAGTTGTCCGAGTTACGAGCTTGTAAATCCAAGGTCAGTGGGCGTGTTTCCGACTTTGACCTCGGAAAATCTGAGTTTTCACTTTCATGTACTCAGTGAGCATATGTGGTATGTGATTGAAAGGGTCATTTGGTAAAAGCTTGAGAGGTCTGACTGATGGACTGAATAGTATGTTGGACTCAGAGAGCGTATGAACAGACGAACAATCACCTTTTTGTCCTCTTCCCTACACTCCTCTTGGGTGTGTTTCTTACTTTCTGGCTCATAGCTTTATCTTGATGCTGTCTGATTTTTCTTAGTAAGTTCAAACAATCTGTCATTGTGGTTTGTTGTTTCTTTGTGTTATAGTTGAAGTCAGGGTTCGAACACAGGTGACATGTTTTGAGTTTCAGTTTCTTGGCCTTTGGGTCCTTTTTACTACCCTGGAAATCCAGAGTTCTCGCGAGTGCACAATTTGAATTTGCTCAGCGAGTCACTCTGACATTAAGTAATGATGCTCATTAACTATGCCCTTGTAGCCGAGCTGCACCAATCACAGCGGTGTATCTGATATAGGCGGGCCAGAGGCGAGCTAAACAGATGACGACAGCGCTGCGACGTCAAAGTCATTAGTAAACATTGCAAGATGGCTACGGATGAACACCAGTTGTTTGAAACGGCTTTGGCCGCTACAATGAACGAGTTAGACTTGGCTTTTTATCTAAAAGAAGAACAGCAGACGGCGCTCAAATTGTTCCTTTGCAAGAAGAACGTTTTTGCTGTTTTGCCAACAGAATACAGCAAGAGTTTAATCTACCAGTTAGCTACGCTGGTAGCTAAGCGTATGGGTCTCTGGATACGTCACCCGTATTGTTGTAATCGGCCGTAGTGTTATCCAGTTGCGTGCAGTGAGATTTTCGAGTTGGGCCATTTTCATTACCGTATTTTTCGGACTATAAGTTGCTCCGGAGTATAAGTCGCATCAGTCAAAAAATGCGTCATGAAGAGAAAAAAAACATATATAAGTCGCACCGGACTATAAGTCGCATTTATTTAGATTATAAATACAAGAGTCATTCAACTACACAATAGCACACAGAACAATACGCTGAATACGGTAGGTGTCCGGTATGTTAACGTAACACATTAACAGTTATTGAACTATACAATAGCACACAGAACAACTAGCTCCCAGGGCGTGGAGCATGGATGTATTAAAAGGCGTGGAGACGTAGCTGCACCGTGAACGAGCCCCTCCCGACTCGTTCCTCCAGCTCTGGCCATCTAGCTTTCAGCCCACGATTAGCCGATTAGCTTTCTTTGTTTTCTTCATTGCAGTAAGAGTCACCTTTTCGCCAGTCTCCCTCATAAGTTTCTCCCTCATTTCAAACTCTCTTTCTGCTGCTCGATTACCGTTTTCGGCTGCATATTTTACTACCTGCAGTTTGTTATCTCTTTTCTTTCTCAGTTGTCTTTAGGAGGAGCGTTCTGGTTGTCACAAGCCCTAGCGCCCTCTCGCTGACTGTAGCGGCAATGTTTTCAGTATAAAATAACATGTAAAAACATGTTAAATTATATATATTTTGATATATAAGTCGCATCTGACTATAAGTCGCAGGACCAGCCAAAGTAGGAAAAAAAGTGCGACTTATAGTCCGGAAAATACGGTACTCATTGCCAGACGCTTAATCTTTCGGATTTGGGTCTGGATTTCCAGGCTACCTTTTTACATGAAACAGAATATAATAAAACACACATACAAACATTTACCATTAAATGGAAGGACAAAATATTGACTGCGGTATATGTTTTAACGGGTTAATTAACCCACATTTTCATATAGGGTCACAGAGACTACTTCCTACAAAACAAATAAATGTTCAAAGCAAAGTTTGAGGGCATATGGAGTAACCGAGACACTTTTGCTGTCATTTTCATCTTTTGAGCGGCAAAAACAAAATCCCATTCGTCTTTGATGGGGTGGCGGCAGAGAAATTGACGACATTTTGTCGCCACAGTGTGATGAATACATGTGACAGACAAACACATTTAGACACATTCTCAAACTTAATCCATGTAATACATTTTAGGTCTTCGTCTCTCATCGTCCGTCTTTTAATTTTTCTTATCAGTAGCATAACTCTGATGAAACTGGTGTTACTGACATTACAGCTTCGTAATATGATGACCATTTTTGATCAGTTTGAGATTTTTAAAATTGATCCTGTTAGGAAGACGCAAGTGAAATAACAAGTGAATTTGATTGTTATTTTATTTTATGTGTGATGTTGTGACTTTGGTTAAGTGATTTCAAGTTTGTGCTAGTCATCCAGGTTGCCCCTTTCCTCCCTTTTCAAACAACAGGGAGAATAGAAAAATTCTCTCTGTTGTTGTCTGTACACCGTCAGTGCAGACGGGGAAATCAAGATTCATGTCTTCTAGCTTCAGGAGAAAGTCATTTATTCTTGTAAAATGTTAAAAACAACTCCCAACAGATTGAAAATTGCCTGAGCTCAGTAATCCATCCCACCAAACATGAAGTGCTAATTTGTTTTCATAAAAGTTTCTGTCTCATCATTATTTACCCAGGGCCCATGTTGAGCTTTCTCACATCAGTGTAGATTAAATAATGCTCTGCTTATTACCAGTCACCTGAAACCCACGGGGGGAAAGGAAAGAATAATCCCTGAAACCGTACAAACTCTCACATTCATGCCCCCATAATGAGCTCAGACAGGGAGAGAGAATTAGGTTTGTTTCTTCAAAACAACACTATTTGCTGGTAAGACTCTTGTTCACATTTCTCGACTTAACTTTTTTTTTTTTTATTCAACCCTTTACATTCAGTTGTTGTTCCCCTTTTAGTTACCCTAAAGGCGGTTACAAACCAACCAGATGGCCGACCATCGGCAGAAAAGCCAGTTGGACTGATCAGTCTCCCCGAGTTGGTCCAAAAAGTGCCTCAGAACACACCGAAGAGACAAGACATAATTTGTCTGCATAACAGCAGGCGGCGCTAATCTGTATTGTTGCCCAAAAAATTTAAATCGGCAGCTGATTGGACAAACGCGTCACGTGGGTTTGTTTTCTCCGGAAATTCAAAGCCAGACTGTCATGGCGGCTCGTTCAGAATACAATCTCATATTGTACTAAAATAGTTCACTGAAACATGTTTCTGAAAACATTTTAAGCGAGAAATAGGCCAAGCAGTTGCTAAATCTGTCTTCATTTCAGCTCAACAAAGGTTTAAAAGATTTTCGTCAGATTTTGAGTGACTCTAGTCACCTCATTCCGCTCGCCATTTCCAGGTGAGTCCCGACTGCCCTGCCTCTGACTGAACACGTCAGGTCGGCCAAAATGAAGGCCGGACGACGGCACGGGACACACGGAACAGACTCGAGCCACCAACCTCGCCAGATAATCCGATAATCGGGTTGGTGTGCCAGCGCCTTAAAGTATCTTAAAAGCTGCTTTCACACAGGTTGCTCCCACATTTCCAGCAGTAGTCTGAGTTGATGATTGTTGAACTTTTTTTGGCTTGCCGTGTAACCGTGGCAGCTACAGAAACTACGTGAAAAGAAAATGCTCCATTATGTAATTTCACTGGTTTCTGAGACTCTTCGACAGGAACACATCATTTAGCATAAAACATCTTTGAGCGACCTCAGCTTCAAAGTTTGATAATCCGATCTGGGCTTTCTGTGCTTTCTTTCTGCAAGATCAATACGTCTCTTGTTCCCGTTTTATCACAGTGTGGTTTGTAACATTGTCTAGCGAAGCTGTTTTTCTGACAAAGCATTCAATTAGAAGCGCTGATTACCGTGTGTAACATGTTTACATTTTCTTCCAAAATCTACACAATGTAATGCTAATTGAACATTTCATTCCATCCCTGCAATATGAGTCTGGGTCTTGTAAAGTAGCACTTGTTGTGAGCTAATTGTTGCCTATTGGGAAATGTAAAAATCTAATTGAATGAGTTTAGAAGGGGCTCATTTCACATATTCAGTTAAAACCAATCTATCCTCACCGCTGGAAACTGATGATTTGAGAGAAACTCTTTTGCTAAGTTGACACACACACACACACACACACACACACACACACACACACACACTCACACGCACACGCACACACTACGACTTTATGTGTGTGTCTGTGTTTCATAATAGTCTATTAGTGTGCAGTAAAACCACAAATTAGTTGAGATGTAGAAACAGACCCACTGGGGTTCAGAGTTAATATGCAGTCATAACGCACACACAGAGACACACACTCTCATAGAGTGTGTCAATAAAGACGTTTAATTGACATATAACTGAGTCTTTGCACAGCAATATGGAACATTTACTTTTCTTTCTTGAGCGCTTCTCTGTGTGTGTTTGTTTGTATATGTGTGTCTGTAGGATGACAGTATATGTTTTGGATGCATATGTGTGTGTGAGTTTGTGCAGTCTGCATTTGTATGTGTGTGTAACTGTGTGTCCCACAGAGTAATAAAGGATGCTGAAAGGAAAAAATGCAAAATAAGAGAGGGAAAACAAATTTGACAGATGTTCTTTGGCCTTTTGCATTGCCGAGAGACAGGAAGAGAGACAGGAGGTGGAGAGAGGAGAGAGGTCACAGAAGTAATTAATTGCTCTTTTTCACTCCTCTGAGCAAAAAGAAGAGATGATTATGCGCCTCTCCTTTAAACACAGGTATTAAAAGAAAGGCAGAGAGCAAAGAAGAGTCATCAGAATAATTCTGATTAAATTGCAGAGAGCTGGAGGGAAAGGGGGGAAAAAAAGTGTGCGATCCTTGACATTCCCATCAGAGTGAAGCCAAGAAAAGAGCTGCTGCTCGCAGAGGAGGCAGGTTTCTGTGTTTCAAAGTCACTGCTGCTGTCTACATGCAAATGTTGCTCTCAGATAACAGCTGGAATGCCTCCATCTGCAATTGTAGTCTGGGGGCCTGCAGAGAAGACAGAAATGTCAGCAGGGCTCGACAGCAAATTGCCAGAGCAGCTTTTTCCAAATTGTGCGTGTGGTTAATATTTTCACTGTTGTGTGTGCTTCTAGAGAGTGTGTTTGGGTTTATTTAGTGGTTATTTCACATAAAATTGTGTGTGTGTGTGTGTGTGTGTGTGTGTGTGTGTGTGTGTGTGTGTGTGTGTGTGTGTGTGTGTGTGTGTTATCTATAATTAAATCATAAAAAGGTGTCAGTAATGATGAGATGGGTTGTGTTATTTTGTCAGTTAGGTGCAAACAATGTGATGGCATTGTTTATACAGGACTGACAAGATTTTGTTGTTAGTGTAATTGCTTGAGTAGGTGCACAAACATATTAACACGTGTGTGACGGATTGGGATATAGGATTTGTGTGTGTGTGTGTGTGTGTGTGTGTGTGTGTGTGTGTGTGTGTGTGTGTGTGTGTGTGTGTGTGTTTACATTTGTTGTGTAAGATAGCAGTGTTGAGTAGACTAGTATATTTCTTTTCTTTATTCTTTTATTGTTGGTTTAATTATTTATTTATTTTTTTCTACATATACATTTATTGATGTGTATATATTGTTCTGTTATTAGGTTTTTCTTTTGTCTTTTACTTTGTTGTTTTATATTAATCTGTAATCATACTCTATGTCAAAGGGAGACACTTGATAAGCCCCTTGAGGTTTCTTGTCTGCCTTGCACATGTTGTTATATGATGGATTGGTTACTGTGTACAAATTATTTTGATGTGCTAAATAAAGAAAAGAAAAAAAATGCTAGCTTAGCCTTAGCTCTGTCAAAAGGCACAACTCTAGCGCCCTTTATATAGAGAGTTTGGCCTTCTAGGGAATCAAATGTTCTGAGCTATCCCTTTATGCGATTGGTTCTGTGGTGGTCACGTGTTTCGTGGACTCCATGTTGGATACCAACATTCATCTGATACCCATTGACATAGTGCAGGGAATAGTGAAAAAATGTAATAAATTATTTAAAAAATGACATAAATCACTGAAAAAATGCCCAACTGTTGCACGTTTGGCTGCAATGAAAGACAGGGAAGCGACAAAATATTTCACAAGTCCCCCCCGTGAACCAAAAAGGTGAAAAGTATGGGAGCTGTTCATTATTGTGTGAGGTAAATGTCAATTTCTCTCTTCGATATGATAACTAATTACATAGGACAAATATAGTAATACCATTGTTAATGTGTACCATGCTGTCAAAAAAGTTCTAACACTGCTTTAGAAATGAATGAAGTTTGAAGTTAGCCTTATGCTAGCGTTAGCTTTTTTGCTAGCACTCCATGTACCTAAATGTTTGTGATCTTGCCATAGTTATATAATAAGGGTGGTAGGGGAAGACTCATGAATATGCCTGCTCTGGTTGGGTTGGTTAGGTTTAGGCAAGAGGAGTGGGATTGGTTATGG
Organism: Perca flavescens; assembly: GCF_004354835.1. Lineage (NCBI taxonomy): Eukaryota > Metazoa > Chordata > Actinopteri > Perciformes > Percidae > Perca > Perca flavescens. The sequence goes on from NC_041347.1 coordinate 28,616,923, forward strand.
TTAGGGTAAGAATGTCAGGGCGATAATATTCCAAAAAGGTGTAATACATGAGTAGTATGGATAACTGTGTGTAAATATATGCCAATGTACTGTAAATGCACAGGGGTGCAAATAGCATACATTGATATTTGTACCAGACAGGGTATTAATAGAACACATTGCTGTGTGCACCGGCGGGGTACTAATAGCATTCATTTCTAATTGCACCAGGGTACAAATAGCATACACTGCTAATTGTACCAGGGGTGCAAATAGATTACACTTCTAATTGCACCAGGGTACAAATAGCTTACTGCTAATTGTACCAGGGGTGCAAATAGCCTCACCCTAATAATATTGGAGGGAAAGTGAAACACAGCTTGGACTGGGATGTTGTTGCTTTTCACAAGTTTAGACAGCTAGCTAACGCTAAGCCGACACTGGAATATTTCAGTAAGGGCCTTTTACATATTGACAAATGTTGACAATAACATGTATTTGCCTGTTTATGGTGAAAATAAGCGATTTATTTCAAGATAGCATATTCGACCCATAGGGCTACACTGTAGAGTCATCTGACGTGGGTATCCAATATGGCGCCCATGATTTGAGTTGGCCACACTCTCTATATAAAGGGCGCTACACAACTCCAAACGTTGGCGCAATCTAGAGGTATTAACAAAACGTTTCCTTGTTTTATGATCACCTCCTCGCTCTTCTTTTCAGTTGGTTGAGCAGTGTTATAGAGTGTGGAATAAATGGACCAAAACAGGGAAGTTGCAGGCCGTAAAACCAAAATCATACATTAAAAGACGCTAAAACAATGCTCTGTCACCACTTTAAAGTGTTGGTAAATAGCCTGCTAGCTACAAATATTAATGTGGACCCAGTATTACTGCAGAAGTTAAACTCTGGCAGGGATTTTATGTATAATCTCCAGCACCTTCTCCAGAACGTTTCCACAAATGCTGTTTGCCACCGAGAAGGATGTTAAAAACAATGAAGAAAAAAGGTTTGACAGCTCAATTTGTCTTTGCAGCAAACAGTTTGACGGCTGCCTGCACTTGCGGACCTGTGCTGGTCTCCTGCAGCCACAAATGATCACTCTGCAAATTCAATATTTGTGGGAAGCCATCCCATTGCTCGGATATTGTACTCCACATTCTAATGCTTTTCAGTGTTTTGTTTTGTTTCTCAACCATAATTCCATAAAAGTGCACGATCAGAAGAATAAATGGAATGTGTATTTAAGATGATGAAACCACTCTTTTGCCAATTCTGCCAATTGTTCCAGAACAGGTTTGATTTGTTTTCTGCTAGAAACTGAGTAGACACTGCAGGACGAGTCCAGAGAAAGTATATTTTATTGTCTTGTATTGCTGACCTGATGCTTGCAGACAGAGCCGGTGTGAGAGTGAGACATTTAGCACATCTGATATAAATCATGCATCTCTAAGTCAGTGGGGGCATTATGAAACAAGAAAAACAAATTTATGGTAACTCTGTGGGTTAGCACTTTCACAAACTCAAACTCCAGGTGAGAAACTGATTGAATCATTGAGAGGAAGCAGCTCCAAACTGTTCAAGAAAGAAGCAGAGCATCCAAAATAGAGGATTGCTGCTGTGAAAATAATTCAGTTTGACTTACTTACTGTACAAACTCTCTCCCCCCACACACACACACACACACACACACACACACACACACACACGCAAACACACACACAAGTAATGAAGTCTCTTACCCTGTCATTTAGACTCATTTAAAACATATCAATACTCTTGTCATGTCACAACCCAGCAGCAGTGACTCACCTACTTAACTTTGGGGTCGCAAACTCTTCCTGAAAAGCAAACCGTATTGAAAAACGATCTCTCCTTGTTTGCGAAATAGCCTAGAATTCGCATTGATTTTGTGAGACGTCTGCCGTTGACTGATCAAGTAGAGATTAAACGCCTCGCTGAGTGGCACAGCGTCCCGTTGTCTCCACTCCCATCTCTCCGCGGCTCTCTTCTAGCCCCTCAGTTTCTCCATCTCTCTCCACAAAACATCCATTATCATCACAAAGGTCAGAGCCCTAAGACAGCTCAGTGTGATGAGATATATAGAACAGGACACACACGCACATGCACACGCACACGCACACACGCACACACACACACACACACACACACACACACACACACACACACACACACACACACACACAGTAGAAGAGGTCATTTTATTTCTCAGTGTAATGAACATAATGATAGGGGAGAATTACAGTAAGAGACATATCTCTCACTCTGTTTTTATTTCTTTGTCTGCTTTCCTCATAAGAGCTGTTTTTGACCTTACCAACACACGGTGTGTGTGTGTGTGTGTGTGTGTGTGTGTGTGTGTGTGTGTGTGTGTGTGTGTGTGTGTGTGTGTGTGTGTGTGTGTGTGCGCGCATCCATCCTCTCAGTCCTCTGCTATTACCACTAACTAATCCAGGCCACATATAGTTCAGGTATTGATCGTTCTCCTCGTTCGTTCGGTCTTTCCGTCCCGTCCAAACCGCTCCCTTGAGAGTGTGTGTGCTCTCGTACATTTGATCTTTGTGGTGGATCAATTTCACTTTTAGAGAGTTTTCTAGTTAGATGCTACACTGCATTTTGTTTTAAACTGGCACCATGGGTGATTTTAGACTCTTTTTAGAGTCTCTTTTTATTTCATCTCAGCCCCCCTAAAAATTATAATATTATAATATATATATATATATATATATTTTTTTTTTTTATCAATTTTGGTGCTTCAAGTGAGAGTTTGCCAACTTCTCTGTCAGTGATAGAGGACACACAATTATAGGTTCAAAGGGCTTGAAACAGGTTTAATATCTTGTGTCACTGTAGCCAATGCTATGCACCTGTAACCCATTGAGGGGTTAACAGAAAGGTAGTGATGGCCAAACGGAGGAGGTTGTGCCAGACTCCCGCCTTTGGCTGAGTCTCTATCTGATCTGTCAGAGGGAGAGCAGGAGACGGTTGTAAAGTTTAACGTTGGTAGTCCCCAGAGAAGAAGTTGGTCATTTCATGGCGCAGATTAGAATCCAAATTGAAACGTAAGCAACTAAAATTGCTGAATGTTAGAACATTGTGTCAAATTGGTCGTTATTGACTTTTATAAAGTGTCAGGTTTAGTTTCATTGTACGTGTTAATAGTGTCAAAAAATGTTTGCTGACGTTGTTGTTCAGTAGCTATCTTATTAGTAGCGAGATTATCGGCTAATGAAATTACTGATTTAGCAGGGGGGTTAACACTTTTGCAAGGCACTTTATCCGTGTCACATTCTCATTAGGGGCTGAGCCCCCATAGCGGTCTGATCCTAGAATCGCCGCTGACCGGCACCTACTTTGTGCAATAACAATAAAGTTAATTTCAAGTCCAGTTATGTCAATGAGGGTCCTCACCCTGTATAGAAAGCGCATGCGTGATTGCACTCGTATGACTGCATTGTCTAACTGTTGCACTGCCAACAACTAACAAAAATGACACTTTTAGTCAGTAATCTTACTTTTGTTGAGTGTTTGTGTGGATTCAGAATTCACCTGGTGTTATAATCACTCCTTAATATGTCCTTGGGTTGTGTGAAGGGCGCTATATCAAAGTTATTTGTTATTAATATGTGTGTATGAAGTCAATGTACACATTATTGTTGTGTTAAAATGGCATTTAAATGACAAGAACTGCTATAGGTGTGTGGTGTGTTTAAAGAGCTCGAGAGATAAAGAGTAAAAGAGAGAGAAAGAGGGTGAGGAAGTGGGGAAAGATAGAGGGTTGCAGACAAAGAGACATGGAGGACACGTAGCCTATGTATTTGATGGCATGAATGTGTGTGAAAAAGAAATATAAACTAAACTGTAATGACACGAAATTTCCACAAGATGACGGCAGAGGACTGTGTAAAGTGTTTTTCAGTCAAGGTCATCATCATTATGTAGAACACAGCGAATATGCTTTCAATATCATTACATGTTGGGTTATATATGATATCTATTATCAATGCATTTAAAGACCCATGCCTTCCTCCTCAAAGTCCTGGATGATAGTAAAAATACATTTTATTTTCTATTACGCCTATTTTATACTTTTTTGCTGGTCCATGAATTGACCAGTAAAGCCGTTTTCCATCAACGCCAGAGCAACACGCAAGAGAATATGAACTTATGTGTAATACAAAGTATTTGTTATAGTATGGAATTCTTAAATGTAGTACCTTTGATGTCCTCTGGACGGCAGGTAAGGGCCTACGAACATACTCTGTTACACATGTAGCTAAAGAGAAGAAGAAGCTTCAATGTGAGTGGAGGGAACTTTTTTTTTAAGCATGAAGTGTAAACAACCAGCAGTTCGTAACGTTTTGAGTTAATGTAGCATATTGTCGACGTTATTCATTCGACCGACTATTTCACAAGGCAAAACGAAAGGTTTGTAACCTAGCTACTGTCACTGTCAGTGTTTTAACGGAACATGTAGCTAGCTAAGTTAGTTAGGACGTAGCTAAAATGTCAAAACAAACCGCACAGTTTAAGACATCATACATGGGTGTAGAATAGTTGGAAAATTAGCTAGCTAGGCACTAGCTAATTTTTCAGCACACAAAGCAGTTTCAATAGGCGTAGTTTTTCTTCTATTCCAGTGTAACTTTAATGGGTGGTAACGTAAGTAAAGAGTTAGCTACGTTACATATTAACGTTACCCGTAACGTTAGCTAGCTTACTGTTAACCTTAGTAGCTAACGTCAACTCTGACGGTTGGATTATAGACGTTGGGAATTTGCAATACAAAGTACTGCTTAGTAGACCATTTGTATGCCGACAAATGGAGTTTGAAGTGGTGAAAACGAAACGGCGATAAAGTTGCACCACCACAGTTTATTTGGGAAGAAAATATTGTTTAATTCAAATGTTATGCCATATGTAGTGCATTGAAAATACATATTCAATAATTTATTTTGGTGATGATTGGACAGGAGGAGAAGAAATTTTTCTAATTTCTATCTACTTATACCTACAAAACACCTGCATGCTTGTCAAATGTTTGACTGAAACAACCCAAAGAAAACAAACTACCTTGCTGTCACCCTCACTAATTCTTGCTCTGTTCCTCCTTGCTTTGTTTTAGGAAAGAAATGAGCGGAGAGGAATCCAGGAGAGGCTCATGGAGGGGTGGGAGCGGAGGATGGAGGGGACGAGGAGGCGGTAGTAGTAGTGGATGGAGGGGAGGAGGAGGAAGTGGTGGTGGTGGTGGTGGTGGTGGTGGAGGAGGATGGAGAGGAGCTGGGAGGGGAGGAGGAAGTGGTTATGGTGGTGGTGGTGGAGGAGGATGGAGAGAAGGTGGGAGGGGAGGAGGAGGAGGATGGAGAAGTAGACCATGGAGAGGAGGATCAGCAGGTGGAGGAGGTAGGGGAGGAGGAGGATCAGGAAACAATCCCCTCAGCAGCCAGAGAGGTGAGTTTGATTTTTCATTTTTCCATTTAACATATTTAGTAATTACCTTTTAGGGTTATAATGTATTTTTATATATATATATAGAAATCTGCAAAAATAAATTCCTTTTTTGTAGAGTATTAAACAAGGTGTTCTAGTTTGCTGCATAATAAGAAGATTTGGGAGAAAAACACAAAATGAGCAGAAGACAAATTCAATTCTAGCATCTAATGTTTTTTAAAATGAAATTGTGCATGAAAAGCTGTGTCATAATGTACAATCCTACTTTACAAAAACCGCCTGTCTGCCTCTTAAGTCCTTTGTCAGGCTACTCTAGATATATCGTGTCCGTACAAAGGATGGTCCCTCTACTTCACGGAAGGTATGTGTGTTTTTTAAAGCTCTGTGTCACATGATGATAATGCATGTTGTAGACGCATATAATGGTCATGATCATGTAACCTTTTCTGTGTCTGTGATATACATGTCTTACTATGTCTTTTCATGTGCAGGCTTTATAGAGAGCTCACCTAGTGTGGAGAAGATCAAAGTGTTTGAGAAATATTTCACTTCCAAGATTGAACTGTATGACAAGGTCAGTCTGTCTGCTTGTGTAACTTTCTGTTTAATAAACTGACCATTAGGGTTAACATTTCTCAATATACTCTATCTATCTATCTATCTATCTATCTATCTATCTATTATATGCATTTTTTTTGCAGGGAAAACCATTTTTCAAAAAAAAAAGTTTCCACTTTTTGTTGTGCTTTATAAATGTTTGCTATGTCAGTTAAAAGGCGATTTACTGTTTGTGCACAGGATGAGATTGAGCGTCAGGGCAGTGTTCTTGTAGATTATGCAGACTTGACTGGAGACAAAACCGTACGTGAAGCGCTTCCTGATCTGACCACAGAGCTGAAGGAGCAGCCAGAGGTGATACTCAACTGTTTGGGAGTGGCCATTCACCAGGTACAAACACACAGTCGCTACTAAACACATATGATGTCATTTGCAAGTTACGTAATTTATACTACTCTAAAGTACTCTTAATCCTTTTAATAAATGAATAGTACATGTTACGTGTGTTTCCTAGGTGTTGACTATAGATTTGGAGAAACAAGCTGCTGAGCTGCAAGAGGAAGAGCTTCCTGTCGCTACACCAATCATCAACATCCCCCACATTAACGCCAGGTAATGCACACAGTGAGGCACAATCAGTTGTATGCTTGACACCTGTACAACTGCCAACCATGAAGGAAGATTGCTTTATTTGTGTGAATCATCAACAGGCTGTATAACTATGAACCGCTGACTGCGTTGCGGACGTTACGTGCCAGTGTGTTTGGACGGCTGGTGTGTGTAAGGGGAACAGTGGTCAGAGTGAGCAACATCAGACCTCTGTGTACCAGGATGGCCTTCAGGTGCCTGGGCTGCATGCACACACAGTCACTGCCACTGCAGCATGGGAAATACGCTACACCTACCAAGGTATGCACACGTTTTTCCTTACTCTTTCCACAACTTTGTTTTCACAAGTATGTATATATATATATATATATATATATATATATATATACGCACACAATATTCCTTCAGCATACACATATAACCGTCTTTGACATCATTATTTAGATTTACTGATTCATTTGGCACTTTTAATGTGTGTGTATACTCTCTTCTTTTATCACGTAGTGTATCCAGCCGGACTGCCGCAGTCGTACCTTCGCCCCCAGCAGGAATTCCCCTTTTACTCATACTGTAGACTGGCAGATCATTAAGTAAGTATATCATGTGCCTATTTATACAATTGAACGATCAGCAGTGAAAAACCACTCATGGTGAACTGAAATCCTTGTTGCAGTTGTTGGTTAAAGAATGTAATGTATTGGCTCCAGCAGTGGTCTTGGAAAGAGGTTTTGAACTTATGCTTTCTGATGATAAGAAAGAGGAGGCACTATTTCAATTTAGGAAGGCTGCTTACCTGAAAACTGCAAAAATCTAAACTTTATCCTCAGTGGCACACAATGTTGTTGCATGTTATCTCTGCTAAAATGAGCAAATATTGTGAGAAGGTCCCAGCTTTTCTCATAAAATCTTCTAATGCCAAAAAAGTAGTGCATCTCCAACCCTGAGTCACCATTTACATACTGCATTTGAAATGATTTTTTTTTTTTTTTTTTTTTTTTTTTTTGTGCTACTTCAGGGTGCAGGAGTTGATGGGCGGAGAGCAGAGGGAGACTGGAAGGATCCCGCGCACCGTGGAGTGTCAACTGACATCCGACCTCTGTGACAGCTGCGTCCCTGGAGACACAGTCACTGTGACAGGGATAGTTAGAGTTACCAGCGATGGTACACACACACACACACACACACACACACACACATACACATTCTAACCAGGGTGGGAGGTGAAGTTTGGAGTAAGTTTTTGCCTTTTACTGGTACTTACTTAAATGTATTAACTATATTAGTATATCTACACACACACACACAAACACACACACACACACACACACACACACACACACACACACACACATATACATATACACACACACACACACACACACACACACACTCTATAAGCCTAGTACCATATTTAGGTACCATAATTCTGGAAGCACACACAGAACACTCTTATTATTTTTTCTATGCAGGTAGTTCCCGGGGGAATAAGGATCAGTGCATGTTCCTCCTCTACCTTGAAGCTATTTCAGTCAGCAATACTAAAGGTACTGAAGCTTGTATATTTGTACAAAAATTATGCGGAGCACTTAATGTAATACAACAGAGCAATAAGGTTTTTTTTTTTTTTTTGCTTTTAATGTGTAGGTAAGCAGTCCAAGTCAGGTCAGGGATCACTTGAAGATCGTTCTGGGGGGGAGGAGTTCAGTCTGAAGGAGTTGTATGCCATCCAGGAGATCCAGTCACAGCCTGACCTTCTGAGACTTATAGTACAGTAAGATATTTATTACCTACAATATAGCCCTGTTCACACGGGATTAGTATTACCTGGTGACTTCTAGTCGTTTGTAATAGTTACGGAGGTTGTCTGTGTTGTTAATCTCGTGCGAATCAGCCATGTCTGTAATTTGGCGGGGTCGTATATTTTTTTTAGTTTTTAGTTTCCTGTGAGCCTTTTAATCCCTTTCGCGAAGACAGATATGGGATCGCGGGGGGGCTTGTAGTTTTCATACATCCCAAACCACAGAGTTTGAACAACATGGGCGTTGTGGGAGAATTTACTTTCTTTTCTTTTCTAGGGCTGCATCATTTATTGTTTATTCATTGTCCTCCTGATGTCAACTTGCACAATACCGCATCATGAAAGACTGCGATTGATTGCACTTTGAGTATAGTAACAACGTATTAAATCATTTTTTGTATTCCTATTTGGCCAAAATGGCCACTGTCTAGATGATCAAACCTTATGATGTAGCTAACAAAATGACTTCTTGCCCCAACTAGTCTTAGGGATCTTGGAATTTGTCTTGCTGTTTTTCATTAATCATACACTTCTGGTTAGTGTTATGCATTTCAGCCACACATGGCTGCTACTGTGTGTGTAGGCGTTTAGTCCTTTTTAGTACTGTTTAAACACTGTGCTATAACTCAAACCAAGATATGTAACACTCTGATCTTCTCGCCTCTTTCAGGTCTTTGTGTCCTGTCATCTACGGCCACCTGGTGAGTTGTGCGATCAAGAAAACCAACAGCATTTTCATCAGAGGTTACAAAGGGATGACTTGGTTGAAAACAACATGTCATTCACACCTCGCAAACATCATTTTCTGTCATCTTGATTTGTCAAGGCTAAGATCATGTGTTCTTGTGTGTCCAAAGCTGGTGAAAGCTGCTCTAGCCTTGGTGTTGTTTGGAGGCAGACAGAAACACACTGGCAAGAACAGCGTCCCAGTTAGAGGAGACCCACACATCCTGATGGTGGGAGACCCTGGACTGGGGAAGAGTCAGATGTTGCAGGTAACACAGAAAACATACTTTAATAGAGCAGTAATGTCTGGCAAAGATAAAGTGAAAACAGTAAAAATTGTAATTTTGTTACTCTTTACCTGAGGTTGTAATTTACATTTACTTCCTGAAGCTGTAATATATGAAACCAGTTTCAGTGTGTAAACGTAAACTTCATATATATTTATGTGTGCTGTGTGTGTAGGCAGTGTGTAATGTGGCTCCCAGAGGAATCTATGTATGTGGCAACAGCACAAGCACCACAGGTAAATTGTCTTAAAAGTACTACTCTCCTTAAGCTAAGGTGGTGATTACTCTCTGGGCAGTTTTCCAGGTCTGTTGCAACATAATCAAGTTGGGAATTAAATATTTTTTATTTTTATTTTTTTAGGACTAACTGTGAGTTTATGTCGAGACGCTGGAACGGGGGATTTTGCTCTAGAGGCCGGAGCCTTGGTGCTGGCTGACCAAGGTAGGAAATAAATTGGAAACATTGCTTTAAAAAAGTGTATTTATACCTGTGTTGTGTATAGATAATGTAAATTGATTTATTAGTCCTTTCATTCAGTGCAGCACTGCATCTTTGTTCCCCAGGTTTTAAAAAAAGGCTCAAGGTGTCAGACAAACTCCTCACCTTGCATAGGAATTTAAAAAAACAACAACTGGGGTAATCAACAGAATTGGAGATCCACACATTGTTATCTCTCTACCTGTTGGGGCTGCAAGCATGCAAAACTGCATAGAAAACATGTTGGGCTTTTTCGTCCATCTGTCATTCCTGCTTGTTTCTTTTCTTTTTTCTCTTCCTTATTGTCTTCTTCTACTGGCCTCGTTCTCTTTTCATCCTCTTTCTCTGTCTGTTCCCTTTAGGCCTGTGTTGCATTGATGAGTTTGATAAGTTGGGCAACCAGCAGCAGGCTCTGCTAGAAGCCATGGAGCAGCAGTCTGTGAGTCTGGCTAAGGCTGGAATAGTTTCCTCTCTGCCTGCAAGGACGTCAGTCGTAGCTGCTGCGAACCCCATTGGAGGACATTACAACAGAGGCAAGACTGTTTCTGAAAATCTGAAGTAAGTCAGCTCACGGTACATTGATTGTGTTTTTTAGTGACTGCTGTCGGATATTACTGTATATCTGTGTAAATATACAAGTGGTTAAGTTATATTTACAGCACTGCATTCTTGTCTTCAGAATGGGTTCAGCACTTCTCTCTCGATTTGACGTCGTCTTCCTCCTCCTGGACATCCCAGATGAGTCACATGACCGGCACTTGTCAGAACACGTCATGGCAAACAGGGCAGGAAAAGGCAGAACCAGCAGCGCCATAGTTACCAGGGCTAGCAGTGATTTAGAGACCTCCATCCTGCTAGAACACTCAGACATGCCGCTGTCTGAACGTTTGCAGGTAAATACAGTGGACCATACTGAAGGAGTACAGTGCTATTCAAGATTAACTTTATTGTCCCACTGTCAAAAATCATTTGTATTCATGCAATATGTTTGTTTCTGTGTCAAGATCCCTGCAGGTGAAACTGTAGACCCCATTCCAGTATGTTTGTTAAGGAAGTATATCAGCTACGCTCGCCAGTATGTCCATCCCTCGCTCTCTCCTGAAGCAGCAAAGATACTTCAGGACTTCTACCTGTCACTGAGATCTCAGGCACACTCCTCTGATTCCACACCCATCACCACACGACAACTTGAGTCTTTAATTAGACTAACTGAGGTAGGTTTCTGTATGTTTGGTGTGTTCAGTGTGTTCACCCAAAAGCAACATGGAATGGATTAAGATACTACATAAAATCTTTTGGTTTTCTGCTATAGTTTCAGGCTCAACACTTTTATGTGTCTAACAAAAGGAACCATTTTCCCAGTTGTGCCCCAGTACTTATGTGGTTAACTGTGTTTTTGTTGCAGGCAAGAGCCAGGCTGGAGCTCAGAGAGACGGCTACCCGCAGTGATGCTGAAGATGTTGTGGAAATCATGAAACACAGGTGACACTACAGGGGGCTTTGTGTATATTAGGGCTGCATCCAACAAAAGAGAGACAAATTGTCATCACAATTTTCTAAAACCCAAGGTGATGTTGTTAAATTGCTTGTTTTGTCCGACCAACTCTCCAAAACATAAAGATATTCAGTTTATTAAGACAAAGAAAAGCAGAAAATCCTCTCATTTCAGAAGCTCAAACCAGAGAATATTTAGCATTTTTCTGTCAACAGATTGCCGTCTTAATTGTTTCAGCTATGCTGTGTATTTGTCACTTTCCTTACATTTAAAGATTTAAGGAGAGGATCTTGGATTTGCAGAGGTAACAGTTTTCCACAAGTTGCTCCCACCTGTGTTCTTGATATTCATTTGCTGCACAATATATAGAATTTGTTTTTAAAACTTGTGCACATAGCAGAATACCCATTACAGAACTGATAACTGTGGTCATGTCAAGTAACAAAGTGATTTTCACTAAATTGTGTGTGTATTTTTGTTTTGCAGTCTGGCTGATACATATTCAGATGGGCTGGGCAACCTGGACTTTGAGCGCTCGCAGCTTGGATCAGGCATGAGTCAGCGTAGCGTTGCAAAAAGACTGGTCAACGCACTGCACATGCATGCTCAGAGGACCAATCAGAAGCAGTTTGACCTACAGATGCTTCGATCCATCGCCAACAAACTGAACATAAAGGTGAAACTGAAATACACATGCACTAGATGAACAGTACCAAATGAAAGGCACAAACACCCCCATGTTATTCTGACTAATCTAATCTGTGACTGGGACTGTCATCCAAATTTTGCAAATACGGTAGAGCTCCTTTATCGAAAATTGAGTTATCAACTTGCTTAAGAACGACACATCAAAATTAAAATGCTGAAATAGAAATACTGGTTAAGCTAAAACACACCATTACTCAAGGTTGCATTCCGATGCTTACTACTCATAAATACAGTCAGAGCCATTGAACAAACTCCTATGAAAAAGAGATGGAATTACAGAAAGACAGTAATTCTCAGTAATTCAGGCCATGAGTGAGTGTTGAATACATGCAGTAAATCCTGTTCCTAACACAGAAAACACTATCACTAAACTTTGGTTAATTCCTTTCAGGTGGTGGATTTTGAAGGTCTGGTGAGTTCCCTCAATGAGCAGGGTTTCCTGCTGAAGAAAGGAGCTAAGCTGTACCAGCTGCAGACTGTCTGATCACTGACAACTGCAACAGACTAAGAGCTGGGTACCTGCCTCATCCTGCAGACCTCGCTAAAAGGTCAGTGTTCAGCATAACTGAACTGGGTCTCTTTCTGTGTAAGAGGGGGAAAGGAACTTGATGGGGAGTTCATTATCCAGACCACTTTCACCAAACCTCCACCCAACAGACTGCTGTGAAACCTTTTGAAGAGACTATAACAACCACAGCAACCGACAAACACGGGACAGATCATCTAACTTACTAAAACCTTACAGAGGGCATCTCTCCACAACCTTACAGCGACCACAGTTTTCCCCACGACCACCAACTTCCTGCTAAAAAGAGGAACCGACTCCATTAGACACACCACATCTCTGCTGAACTAATCTGCATTTAACTACACACAAAAAAGGTGCAAACTAAACGTGGTATGGTGTGACTTGGCTGTAATTGCATCAGTTAAGTGAGGCTTCAGACATTACTCAAGGCTTCAAGAAAATGTAATTTAGTTCCCCACCTGTTGGTTCAATGATGTGATGTCTCACAGATGCCATTATCTTAATAAAGATATAACATCTTTTTTTCAGAACTAAAAAATCCTTAAAGTCGGGTACACTTTCCTTTCAATGTACATCATTTTACAGTACATGGTGACTGTTTCAAACAACAGTTGTAGTTGAAATTCTTTTTTTCAAAGTAAGCTCGGTCTTTGGCGCACTAAACGTCTGAGAGAAGTGCTGATGTACTTATATTCGATAAATACCTAATAGGTGACTATACTACCTCACTGTTGAGTGTTTTATTTTTCCACACAGATGACTTTGTTGTAGAGAGACTTTTTTGAATACAGTTAAAATTATATTTTAGAAGTTACTGTTATCTCTATGTCACTATAAAAAATAAAAATCGTATGTTTAGTAGCTAAATAAAGATGGTAATTGTTTCCTACGATGTGGTATTAAGCTGGCAACATATTGTTTTCTAAAATATAGACTTTTGAATTACGTGTGTGTGTGTGTGTGGGTGGGTGGGTGGGGGTGTGTCCGTGTCCTGTTCTATGTATCTCAAACGTTCTGTATTGTCTACCGTTTCTGGTTTATTTCTCGTATGGTATGCACTTTATTAGTTTACTTTAAACATTAAGTTATTTAATTTCCTGTAAATCTCAGCATTTTTTTTTTTTTTTTTTTTTAAGGATTACAGAAAATGATTTGACAGTGATTAAAACATGCTTTAACTTTGAAATAAAATTGGACAATACAATCAGCAAAGCTCTAAAACTGTTGATTATGGTGTCGTTTTTACAAATACTTCACTCTGATTACTTTGTTTTGCTGATATTAACTTTGTGACTTGTCACAACATCATTTTTTCTCTCTAAATAAAAGCCTTGTCAACAAAAGCGTCATTGACGATTTTGCGACGCTCTTTGCGGTGTCAGTTTACGGCAACATGGCAGCCTGCTGGCTGAAGTCATGGCCGGCTGGAGCTTTGGGTAGCCCAGACGCTAGATCGCACCCATAGAATGTATGATCATCGCACACCCAATACACGTGTCGACGTCATCACGAAGACACTGCGCAGGCGTTGACACGTGTACCAGGTGCGATCTAGCGTTTACCCCCCAGAGCTGAGATTCTCTTGGCTCTGGCCGTCTGAAACTTAAACATGAAAACGGGTACGAACCGCACGATAGCAGCAGGTCGGTAACGGAAGCCTCGTGAAGATGATGATAATGATGTGTTTTCGGAGGCTTTCCCCGCCGTTGTGTCGCAACGCGGCAAATGTTCGCTGTCTGTTGTCTGCGCAGTGTGCGGGTGTGTGTCGGCTCGAGCCTGCGTCATGGCGGCACAGACACACACCTGTCGCCGACTGCGCGAGGTTAAAACAGTCTCCGGTTAGCGGCTCGTGGGTCTTTAGAGTCAGTGGGACGGACAGCCGCGTTGCGTGCTGGAGTGGGATACTCCAACAGGTGAAGGCGACACCCTGGCACGCGCAAGGAACCGTGCTTCTGCACCGGGGAGGTCACGAGAGGTCGGTGACCAGCTTCCAATCTCTGCTGTCCCCTCAAGCTCGTGGGCTTTGCAGCGGGAAGACCAAGGAGACAACGGACAGCTCCCCCGCAGCGGACCGGAATGAAGCCAGTCCGGTACCGGGAGAGGGCCTCTTCAAGTTCAAAGAGCTGGTGAGTAGCTTACAGAACTGTCCTGACAGTTAACTGTAGGAATGTAAAGTGTTTGAAGTGTGTTCAGATAGAAACAAACCAACAGTGATCGAAGTCGTTACACCGTTTACAAGCGAAAGCCTCGCATTCTAATGTTCTCAGCTGAATGTAGCCTAGGCTACTCAGTGTGATGTTGTTGGTCGAGAAAGAGCTGGAAAGATGTATGTATAACAATGCGTTTAGCAGGGCCGGCCCTAGACTTTTGGGGGCCTTAAGCAGGATTCGGTTTGGGGACTCTCCACATTGTAACATGATGCCACTGCACTTGGCACTTAACCAACTTGTGTATTTTAAATATTAGTTTAAGCACTCATAATGTACAAATACGCATTTAAATACTAATGTGAGACCTATTAGCACCAACACTATCTTTAAATAGACCGGCTCTGGTATGAGCTCTATTGTGGGACATTTCAAGCGCTCTTGGGGGCTCTTGGGGGCCCTTGGAAGTATAAAATAGCATAAGATGGTTATACTCAAGTTGTACAAAAGAGCTAGACTGATGGGATGGGCTGATCTATCATTCAATATTAGCCTATTGCAAGTAAAGATAAGTTGCAGACAGTACAGAAATCTGAAAGAGATACAAATATAGAAACTGTTGCTGTTATAGTTTGTCCACCAGAGGGCACAGGCAAGCTTATTTTTCAACTGTAAAAACGTGTGTGTATTTTGTGTCAGCAAAATTTTGTAACCCAGGAATATCAATATTGGTATCGGCCTCCAGCATTCTAGCAACAACAAAAACAGTCAATTGTTGTTTTTTATTAATACAATATTTCTTTTTTCCTATCTTTTTACAGTGGTTTTTAACCCAGCAAGATTGTGAATTCTTTGTAAATCTTCATTCATAGAATTGCTGCTGGAATAGGTTTAGGCTGATTTACCTGCTGTGCTATGCCCATGCTATTATCTGCCTCTGACTTGTTAACCCAGTGTTGATGTGTGAAGTAACACTGTATGTAACTACTCTGTTTTTCTGCAGTATGAGAACCCGTGGACAATCCCCAACTTCTTGTGCGTGTGTCGGATTTTGCTGGCTCCATACTTGGGTCATCTGATCATCCAGCAGCACTTTCACCTCAGTCTCGCTCTGTTCACACTGGCTGGAGCAACTGACCTGGTAATGCAGATACACACACTTTCACAAAAAAAAAAAACTGGTTTTGGACTTCAGGATGGAAACTAACTAAACTATGGACTTTATTAAAAAACTTATTGGTCTCCCATTAGCAGTAATTAGTAATATTGTCAAGTAAATTCTATCAAGACACATACGTACATCCGGACAGTTTCCATTTTAACAATAGGACTAATTTTGCACTAATATTTGTCTCGCAATCTGAATTGACGTGGAATCCTAAAACTGGACAACATTTTGTCACAGGATTTAATTTCTGTCTTGCTATTTGTGAATCATCGACTCGTTTAACCAGACACAAAACAAGACATCTGCACTTTAATGTTAATTTAACATGTTTGTTAATCACCAGGACATCGCAGACATGGTCAGCAGATCAAGGTGGTAATGAAGAAGGGGATGGTGGCCTTGACTTCAAGCCATTATTATTGTCAGATAGGTTATTATTGGCATGAACTTCATTGCAGTCACCTTTTTTAAATACATCTTTCAGCTTGCTGCATTTGCTCATTTAGACCTTTTTAAAAAGGCATCTATTACAATGTCTTCTTCTCTTTCTACCTCTTTCTCTACTCAGTTGGATGGCTACATTGCCAGAACGTGGCCAAGTCAAAAGTCGGCGTTGGGCAGCGCTCTCGACCCATTGGCTGACAAGATTCTTATCAGTATTTTGTATGTCAGTCTCACCTATGCTGAACTCATACCAGGTATTGGACTTTTTGCATTTCTTCTTTTAGCTATCTCTTTATATACTCTTATTTTCAGTATTTGAGAGAATGATCAGTCACAGTGGAATTACAAAGCTGCATTTCTTCGTGTTGTTTTTCCATCTTATTGCGTTTCATGTGATTTTTGTATTGTGGTGTTTATTCTGTTACAGCTCTGCTGACAGCTCTAGTGATTTCCAGAGACATTGGTTTGATAGCCGCTGTCTTCTGGGTTAGATACAAGACTGTACCTCCACCGGTGAGACACATCGCATTTCACTCTAAACAAGCGCACTTTGACAAATAAAAAATACAGCATTGGGTGCAAGATCTGCTAGAAGTAGAAAGTGATATTAATGTACTGTGGATTACAATGGCCGCTTCAGTCGAGGAAAGAAATTGAATGCACTTTGCGATCTCTTCCTCTTTTTCCTCCAGGTGACCCTTAGCAAGTTTTTTAACCCCTGCTACACCACAGCACAGCTCAAGCCCACACTCTTCAGCAAGGTGACACCCAGACACAACCACCCACTCTTACTGTACACCAGACTTTGAACATTTTGTACATTGCTGTACTAAAGTAGATATTCAGCAACAATGGAGGCTTAAATAACAGGATATAATGAGAATGTGTGGTTATTTTATTCTATTATTATGGCTCTTTATGAAATGTGCATGTCACCAGATGCAGAAACTGAAAACCTGGCACAGTGCGGATCATTCATCCATCATTTTTAATTTGAGTCCACAATACTTGGATGGATGGAGAAATCTGTTGTGCACATTCAAACACATTAAAATTCACTGTCAAAATGCTCCTTTACGGCTCCACTACAAATACTGCATCATTTATTTTGATACCTGGAAAAGAAAAGGGTCTGGCAGGAGTATTATTTTTTTTTTTACCTGCCAAAAAGTGTCGTTTTGTTCTTGGAACCAGCCACATGTGCATCAGGTTTTCTCAGAAATAATGAGCCAAACTTCATTTGTTGGAGAAGCCGGTAGTCTGTGAATGTGAAATGTTTTGGGGCCTTTTTATAATGTTATTCTGACTTTGTGTGTGCATTTTTTTTTTTTGTTAGGTGAACACAGCCATCCAGCTCCTTCTGGTTGCATCTTCTCTGGCTGCCCCAGTCTTTCAGTATACAGACCATATCCTGCTGCAGGGCTTATGGTAAACCCCACGCATTGTATAACACATGCATACACACGCAGGACTTATCCACTTGACTTCTAATATCCATCATGTCCTTTACTTTTTAGTGTAGTAATTACAACAATAAATGTTTATTGTCCAAAGAGTTTTTTAATGCAAATGGTTTCATCTCTGTTAAGCACGTTTGTTCCGACAGTGTTCAGGTTAAGTGCGCTGACTCATTTCAATCTACAACTCTGAGTGGGTTGGCGTAGGGAGCCGACTCAGGACAAACATTTTAGTGTCCCAGTAACCTACAATTTTCTACGAGTTCAACAGAATGTTGAACTAATTTACACAACAGGCATCTGTTTGTCTTGCTCAGACTTAATTTTCAGCCTGCTTCTTTTATTTTCCCTGACTAAAACTGTAAAGTCTCTGTAACCAACTTGTAGCATTAACATCTACTTTAATTACACTTAAGTTTCTACCTACAAGTGAATTGGAGCTATTGAAATAAGTAAAGCCTTTTCAGTAGTTAATATAAAGATTACATAATTTATACATCTAAAACACAATTCATAAATGTTTTAATTACATTTCTATATGACGCAGTTACAAAAAACAAGTAAATTCATCATTACATGTACCAATAGATAATGTTTTGTAATTGTATTTTGTCTAATTGTGGATAAATTCAATGACATTTAAAAAAATAAGTGATGTTTCAAAACACTTTATATTTTACTTTTTTCATTTAATAGTGTGCATTGCTTCTGCCAAAATGTCTTTCTTGAAGCTACCACTGCACACAAAAAAACACAGAATTTAATTAAAAGTCATTTGATACATTGTTTTTTTTTTTTAAATGTACCAATTAATTAACTATGACTCGTCACTGATTAATAGTTCCTCCCATAACACAATAAAGACTTTGTACAACGGGAAAATGATACTTGTTAAACCAGGTCAACCGATCAACTGAATGAAAACTGTGGTTTGAATTACAGTGTATGTCCTTTTGTTATATTATATTGCAGGTATGTTACAGCGGTGACTACAGCGGCGTCAGGCTATAGCTACTGGCACTACGGCCGCAAGACTGTCCAGGTGCTAAACACCAGATCACAATGACAACCACGCCAGGAAACGTCCAGAAAGCAGAGCAAATGTAGTGAACAGCCGCGTCAGGGACACTGATCAGCCGTGGCAAAAGTCGGACAGTTGGATAATCGCCAGGAGCTCTAAAAACCAAGTAGCTGTGACAGCCATTTATGAGTCGCCATGGCAATGACACACGGAAACCAACCGAGGCCGCAGATGGTTTAACTGCAAACGCTACAGAAACGCCTAACGGCAACTCTGCCACTGGACTGGCTGTGGACTAGAGACACACGCACACAGATAGAAACTGCAAACCCAAATATAGACCATCCACCCACACACTCGCACATATATACTCATATACACATACATGTCAAGTACAGTATATGTTAAGTGATCTGGCAAGAGCTTCTATTTTTTGGGTAGTTTTTCAATCAAGAGGTTGCAATGTCCACACAATTGTCAGTTTTGTAAACCAATGACTTATGAGTAAAACAAAAAATTTGCTTTGGTTTGTCTGTGTGTGTACGTGACTGCAAGGCTGGTTTTTCTTCAGTAAAAAAAACGAACAAAACATGTTTAATCTTATGAGACACAAATCTGACAGTTTATCCATTTTTAAATCGGAGGATTAAAAATCCAATGACGTGCTACACTGTACCAGTGTTTAATAGGACCAGCACACCCTGTTGGTGCTGATCCATTTGGTGGTCCTGAGTATAATCTTCAAACTACAGCTGCAAATTATTATCCTTGTTCAGTGGAGCAGACGCAATTATGCTATTCATGAATTCAAGTCGTAGGAGTTTTAGCATTGTGTAATTTTGAGAATCCTCTGAAGCATTTTTCTTGTAAGAAATGCCTAAAATGTATTTGTTTCCAGCGCCTTCGGTGTGAGCGTTTGCTGCTTTTCCGTGTTCCTGTAAATATCCAATATCTTCGTGTTTTGGACTGTTGTTTGGATATTGAAAGTCCTCACCTTGGGGTTCTGGGAAACTGAGGATCATTTTACATTTTATAGACTAAACAAGAATAGAACCCACAGATTAATCAATAGTGAAAATAATTGTTTTATAAAAGATGCAGCCTTATTATTGATTAGTCTCACATTTTTAATTTGTATTTCATATTGATGAATTGTCAGAAAGTAGTCAAACATGCCAATCACGAGTTCCTTGTAACACCGACTTTCCTGGGGATGTAAAGGCTTTGAGGCTACAGTAAATCTGGCACGTTTGCATCACATTGATGTTAAATAATATTTTCTGCCTCTAGCGTGTGCGCTCCATGTACAAAGACTGAGCCCTCACTGCAGCGGCCCGGGCTCGATTCCAGCCCTTCAGCCCTTTGCTACATGTCATCCGACTCTCTCTCTTCCCCCTTTCCTGTCTATTGACACCTGTTCTATCAAACAAAAGGCAAACGTAATCTCCGAAAAAGTCAAAGGTAACCTCTTAAAATTTCTTATTTTGTTCAAACTTTTAAAGATATTGAATTCAAAATAATGAAACGGACAGAATCAGCAAAATGTCATATTTTTAGCCAGCTAGCCAGCTACAACCAGTGAATGTTTGACATTTGTGCTTGATAAAATACTATAAACCAGTCCTATTTTGGCAAATTTCTCTTTTCGTTTTGGCTCTGCTGTAAACGTCTCTTATTCAGGAGCAGCTGCACTCATATTTGAATCCTCGGCTTATTCCCCTGCTCACTGTTATGATTATTGCCGCAATGCTCCCTCCAAGTTCTTCCAGTCGCAAGATCCATTAGCCCAATAAGTCAGAAGGTTATTTTGAGACAACAGCTACTACTGGAGCTTTTTTCTCTGAACTCCTCTGGCGATTATCTGACTCCGCTGCGGATTTTCCCCTTTTGAGCAAATGTTTGCGATGAGGGAAACGTGGCTGCGTAACCTCTTTCATCTCTCCCACTTATTTACTCTTGGGTAATGCTGTTTCATTACTGACCGTGTGCCAATGACTGCCAGGCTTTTGCGAAATGTTTTTGTGTCCTTGTGTGGGATGTCTGCTCGTTATCTCTAGGCTGAATCATTTAAAAGTCTCATTCGAAAATGAGATATCCATCACTGGGAACAAATTGATACCTACGCTCATTAAATGAGTACTTTAAAGAAGTTTTAGTGCTTTTTATTGGATCGTTACTTAAATCCATATTTGAAAACACAGATTGGAAGTGTGTAATTTGGGAGTACTGGATGATGCCTCACAGTCTTCTCATGTAGTGTTAGAGGAAAGCTATTTAATTAGTAGTGCCTCAGAGATGAAAGCCTAAAATAAATCAGACCACTCTTCTCAAGCTCTCAGTGGTGAACTTGTACTTTACCGAGCTGCATGTGGTTATGCTTAACATATATTGACAGCTTTTTCTCATTTTGGTTCAGTGTCCGATTTAGTCGGAAAGTAAACTATAAAGGATTGATGTATGAATCTACTTTACTAAGATTCAGTCTTCGTAGGACATTTCAGTTAAAAATGAAAGTTAAAAGTTTCAGCGGTAAACAAAACATATAGCAGCCACCAACTTAAATGCCTGCAGATCTGACCTGTGATTTCATGGTTTTTCTGCTCTTCTGTTCGCTTTGGAAAGTCATCAATCACTCTTCAGATACTTTAAAATCATATTAGGCTATTGCAATTAGGAGTCCATTAGCATAACACTGCTCTGTGCATATAAATGCTTTTGTCTGGTCATATTAAAAAAGAATGTATGCCCTCATCTCAGGAAATGACTTCCACTCGCCTTTTGATATTAACTGTGAGTAGATTGACTGTAAAATGGAAGGATTTGGATCTGCTGGTCCAAAACTGTAGCTGTTTATCACTCAAAGATAAAGATTACAGGTTGTCCTATCAGGTTGTACTAGGTTAAAGTGTGAATGCAGCTTTGGCAGTACAGGGAATTGCAGCGTAATAGTGATTGGATTTGGGGAATTAGGGAATGGCAATCAAACTCGCAGTTTCTTTAAAAACACTTTAAAATATCTGTTATTACTTTTTCTAGAAAAAAATTATATTATTTGGCTCCACTTGACTGAACAGCAATAAAACAAAAAGTGATGTAGACAATCTTGTCATGACTGGTGCAGATAAAGTATCAGAACCTTTTTTCAACCTAGACCCTATTTTCCTGTGTCTATGTCTGACAACATTATGGAAAGGATTTCTAAGGAGGACGACCTTTCTGTTAAAGAGTAAGATCTTTTTTTTTTTTTAAACGGAAACATCCGTGAAATTGCGTTCACTAAACCCACCAGACTCCATGTAAATAAACAGTAATTTTAGCATCGTAAAACACACTTCATTCAAAGTCGACAGAAACAAAATGAAACTATAATAAAAGCCGTTTTGGGTCGTCTTTCCACTTTTCCAACCATCACAGTTCTAGTTTTGGTTGAAATAAACACATAGTTTACCGATTGACATGTGAAAATATGTTTGCTCTATGCACGCTAAAACTATTGATTTTTTTAAATGGAGTCTGGTGGGTTTAGTGCCAGCGACTTCAGAGCTGTTTCTGATTCAACAGAAAGGTCTTAAATATGTTTCTAAAAAGGCCTATCTCTGTAGCCTGTCAGTGGCAAAATAAAGCACTTTTAGTGGACCAAATTAACGATGCACATTTGCCCCAAAGGGTTGGATTGCAGCCCGGTCTGTGGCTGCTGGTTTACAGTGTTCACGCTTAATACTGTAACAATTTCAAAGATTGTTGTTCCTATCAGTCACTTACACTCAAAAACATAGGAAAATAGGGTCCAGGTTGAAAAAAAAATGCTAGTTACCCTTAGGGCTGGGCAAAATGGAGAAAATCGAACATCGCGATATTTTTGACCAAATACCTCGATATTGATACCGCAACGATATTGTAGTGTTGACTATTGGTGCTTTCACAAAATATTTACACAATGAGATTTTTGATAAATAATCATCAGTAATGTGGATATAATGATTAAGTGGGTAAAGGCAAATAATAGAACAGTTCTAACAGTCTGGTAAGTTCAGAAAATGACCTCACTTTACTGTAATGCAGCCTTTAAAACCAGGAAAAGACAACAATCATGCCATATTACGATATCCAAAGACGATATCTACTCTCGTATCACGATATTGATATAATATCGATATATTGCCCAGCTCTAGTTGCACTTTAACATGAATTCAGTCTCGTTCCCCCACGGTGCCCATTCACCCTGCTGAGAAGGGCTTAAGTTAGCCACTGTAAAGCCTTTCTCAACCACTAGATGGAAGAACCAGATTGAAACTCTTGAGATGCTTTCACATCAGTTACCTCATCGTCATTGTTTCAGTCATATTCCATTACTGATCGCAGCTGCATAAAATCACTCTGCAAAACCTGTTATACAATATTTTCTCGGCACTCTTAAAACCAACATTTTTAACACAAGATTGATTAACAAGTCTCTTAATACAGCCACTAATAGTAGACAACAACTAATTCTTAGTCGTGAACGTTTCTGATGCTGCAGTATTTGTTGAGGATTTTCATTAATGGTTAAATGAGATGCACACAAAGTGATCATTTTTTATGACTTAAATATTAAATCAAACTGTGTGTGTCTGTAAATAAACCGATAAATGTATGCGTTCAAAAAAGGAAGCAGCAAACTTTTAAAATAATTTAATAATAATAATTTGTCTCAAAGAGTTTTCGTCCAAATGCTGTTCAGAGATTTGTTCACCATGAGAGGGAAACAATTTATTTGTAAGTGAAACACAAATGTTCATATTTAAAGGTATTGAGTATATGCCCAAATTAGCAGCTAACGGCAGTTTCAGAGTAACAGTCAAGGTATTATTCAATATTTCATAACATGCTTTATTGACTTACTGAAATGATTCAATACTGCAATTAAGGGAGAGAAGCCGCAGGCTTTACCACAAAGAGACTGCTAAACAAATGGGGAGAAGCTGATGGTGGAAGGTTTAAAACAGTTTTGCAGAGACGTATATAATCCTACATTTCTGTTAAAGGTGCTGTAGGTAGGATAGGGAAGATCCAGGACTTATCCAAAAAATTTGAACATCGACAACTTCTCAGTCCCTCCCCCCTTTCCGCTAAAGCCCAAACAGTCTCCTAAGCCCCTCCCCCCAAAAGGGAGAATTAATGCGTGTGCATGAGCCGTGATTGACACGCAGTTAGACACCCCCCGCCCTGATTGGTGCATCTGAACAGGGAGCGGGGGATTTTTCCAAATTGCACTACAGGCTGGAGGTGGAGCCAGAGGAGCTGGATCTTTTTTTTTTTTTTTTTATTACCTGCTTCATGTAGTTCTACTCAAACATAGGGTCGGTTTCAGCAAATATGACAGAAAGTTAGTTTTATAAGTTTTATATAAATTGGTTCAATAGCTTTTTGTTTTGTTCCGTACCTTACTCTTCATCTTTCAGTGAATGTTGCTCCTGTGTTGGACTGCGTAACATATTTGTGCTTCCACTTTTTCACACTTGAAAAAGAAGATTTAGATCTCCAGAGACTGTACTTGTTTTGAGAACATGCGGGCTAGGTTTGAAAGTAAAACAGTGATACAGATGATTTAGTGATGGAGGCGAGAGCAGCCAAATGTGCCTTCACACTTCACAGCCCAGCTCTCCAGAACCCACAGACAGGCTGAATCACACTAACAAGGACAAACTTTGGAGCTGCGCGCCTATATCAGCACGGCCCTCCGGCTACCTTTCACTGTTGCAGTCAGTCCTGCGTCAAGTGAGAACATCTCGTCTCGTCCAGAGCTAAAGAAAGCTTAACTCTGCTCAACAACAGACTTTTTGGGATCCCACTTATTTTACTGAGCTGGAAATAAGATTAATTTGACGTGGAAATGCCAAAACACCTTATTTTCCTGTTGTACATGGTTACACATGAAGCTCTTTTATTAAAACGTTTCCTTTCACTTAAAACGGAAAAAGATGTCTATGCGTTTGCCCGGTTAACTTGTTAGTTATTAGTTAGTTAACCAATTATCTTGTTGCTGTCAGAATCTTTGAGAAAACCACTGCACACTGTTCGTCACTTTATCTCCTTACAACATTTCAGTCTGAAGACATCTTACGTGTGTGTGTGTGTGTGTGTGTGTGTGTGTGTGTGTGTGTGTGTGTGTTCTTGTTTAACTATATTTGTGGGGTCCAAAAACTGGGAATACAGTATACTTGTGGGGTCTGGACAGCTTTGTGGGGCCAAAATGACTTGGTTTTAGGATTAGGGTTAGAATTAGGTTATAGTTAGGATGAGGGTAAGGGTTAAGGTTAGGGTAAGGGGCTAGGGAATGCATTATGTCAATGGGTCCCCACAAAGATAGTGAAACGCAATGTATGTGTGTGTGTGTCTGTGTGTCTGTGTGTCTGTGTCTGTGTGAGAATGTTTGGTCCTGCACATCTGTAAACACTTCATGGCATACAGGAATGCATTTAATAATAGTTAATTTATAGTTTTTGGTTTGTTGCGAGTCAGAATTTAAAACCATTTCATATTTACCCCAAGAGGTATACAGTCATAAGATCAGATAAAACTTAATTTATCCCGAGGGAAATTGCTTTGCAGCAGTCACGCATGCAGTTTTGGTTTTATTTGATCAGGTTCAGAGATAGTGAATAACTGAGATTTCTGACTGCACCCCAGTACCATCAAATTATTCATGGAGCTCACCGCATTCACCAGGTACATGTACAAAACTCAGCAGCGACATGTCTTTTCAGAGACCGTCCTTCCCTTTACTCTGTGTATTCCACAAAAGATGCTATGGACCGTTTTAAAGGGACTTTTTCCTCACTAGAAAGTACTGCACCCTTTAAAATGTTTCCCAGAGATCTCAGGCAATTCAGAGGGGCTTTTTGGGGAGAAGACTGCAATTAAAAGAAGGCTTTTGGAAAGGCTCTTATCAGAGCTGTGAGGGAAAGGATGCTGCTGCCACAACATCCGGGTGCACTTGACATGTCTGTGGCTACAACAAGTAAACATGTAGGCATTTTCCAGTTACAATGCAGCTCCGTGGGTTCGTTGCCTCTTAAATGTGTGTGCAGGCAGCTCCGGGGTGGGACTGAACGCATCGTAGGCACAGAGACTCTCTGAGCTGCCAGAGGTTGTGAGCCAAACTTCACTTCAAACTTAACTGGTTATGAAACCCACTGAATCAGAGTTCTTATGGTCCTTACAGCAGGCCTACACACACACACACACACACACACACACACACACACACACACATATACACACACATACACACACAGCTGCACCAATACAAATCCATATGGGATACACACACAAACACACGCTCACACACATGCACACTTGCGTCTTTTTCTGGTCCTGAAATAGCTCTCAGCCTCCCACTCTCCCTTATATAAGCTCCCAGCACGGAGATCTGCTGGTGAAGACTGGGGTGTGTGTAAGTGTGTGTGTGTGTGTGTGTGTGTTAGTTCATGTGTGCGCCTCTGTCTGTGTGAGTGCCAGTGTGTGGGCAGTAGGAGTGTCTTGAGTGTGTAAGAATATGTGTTTGGAGGCATTTGTGTGTGTTTCTGTCAGTGGGTTTGTGATGGTAATGCAGTGTGCGGCAATTTAAACAACAAATTGCAGTTTTTATTCAACAGTCTTGTTTTTGTAGTTGCGGCGATCGTCTGTCATGGTGCCGCTGAGATAGTGTGACATCATCAGAATGCAGTCTGTCAGGGTTGGCAACACATTCAGTCAGACAGTGATACAGGTTGTAAACAAATCCGGTTCTTAGGACTGTTATGGAAAAGGAATTGAAAAGAAATGTTGTCCATTACATTTAAAAACTCAACTACAGCAAGTTTTGCGGGTGAAATCCAGACTGCAAAATCAAAGTGCACAATTTTGCATGATGATTTGGACATATAAAATAAATGACAATAAGGCTCATGATTTTCAGAGTTCAGAGATAAAATAATCAAGCTCCAGATGGAAAGAAAATACTATTTGCAGTACAGCAGTTCGCATTTTCTCCCCATTTCTCCCTTTGTGTTACCAGCTGTCTCTGTTGCAGAAGGTCATTGCATATTGTAATCTATTATGTCTTCTTGCAGCAAGAAACACAACACATGATGAATGTGTGAGGAAATAAAAACCAAATAAAAATCAGTTTTAAACAATCTGCTAATTTTTTTTTCCTGTTAGCAAAAGCTAAAACGAATGATCCGTCCAAACTGGGAAATGAATGACCTGTCTTGTCTAAAAGCTTGTGTTGCTTATCCCAATATACATAAGACCCAATCGTGATATTCAGTCTTAAATTATGAACGTAGAAAAGGAATCCACAGGTGGAATCCCTACCCCCAAAATTACTATAAACATAGTGTATGTTTACCCCATTCTTTGGACTTTCTGTATACACATTGAGCAGGAAGATCCTGAACTAAATCCATCCGAGACAAAACCTCCCACCCCTTCTTTGCGAGCTCTTTTGTCTTATCTCACCGAGGTGCAACAAAGAGCACCTTAAACTGCTCTTTTGTGCTGACAGCCGTAAAACTGTTCAATGCTTCCTCTGTGTTTACTGAAGCAAAGCGCTCGCTTTGTTTGTGTGAACAATACTGGATTGTTATCTGGACCAAACAGCATTTGTACTCTTTTTGTTCTTTAAATGCAAAATCCTGTTTGTCCTATAATGATGGATCTGTACCTTTTCTTTTCCATACATTCATCTTTTGGTGTAGTACCAAGGTTCTATTAAAGAGCACATGAATTTGGGATATATGCGGATAAATTTGGCTCTGGCACTGAGTAACAGGTCTGAACAGTGTCATGGCAACATGAGTCTGCACATGACTTTTTATGCATTAAAGTGTGTGTGTGTAGGAGGCTGCAGGCTGTTACAGTTTCTTCCAACTGCTTAGACCAGTTACACACTGCCTGCGTGGCGTGAGCGTGGCGTTTCTGTTGCGTGGCAGCTGCGTGGATCTTTCTTTGTCTTTACCAGAAACGTGGTATTGTATGGAAAACAAAGTCTGATTGATTTAAAATGCTGAAATAGTCATTAGATAGTTGCATGCCTGTTCTCATTTCTAAAGGTTTGAAGTGTGGACGCCACTGTAAAGCTACTCAAGATGGGCTTCTCTCATTGGTCAATCCGTGGTCGATGACATGATGAATAAATGTGGCCCTGATCTCATCAGAGATGGCGCTCTTTCTTTCTCTTCTTCCCTCCTCCTCCTCCTCCTCCTCCTCCTCGTTGTTGTCCCCTGTCTCTCCCTCCCCCTCCCCTTGCTCTCTGTCTATTGTTGGCATCCATTGTTCAAAACAGGTAATCTGACCTTTGACCTATGTATAGGCCTATACTAAAGCAGTAATTGGTTAGTCAGTTAAGTATAATGTGTTTTCACATGTGAGGAGTGTGTGTGTGTGTGTGTGTGTGTGTGTGTGTGTGTGTGTGTGTGTGTGTGTGTGTGTGTGTGTGTGTGTGTGTGTGTGTGTGTGTGTGTGTGTGTGTGTGCGCGCGTGTGTGCGCGCGCGCGCCCTGGTAAATTATTTGATTGGTTGTGTT
Source organism: Perca flavescens (assembly GCF_004354835.1). Taxonomy (NCBI): domain Eukaryota; kingdom Metazoa; phylum Chordata; class Actinopteri; order Perciformes; family Percidae; genus Perca; species Perca flavescens. The sequence goes on from NC_041347.1 coordinate 28,645,352, forward strand.
TGGAAAAGGAAAGCAAGTCACGTCCTGTTAGATTTTGTGTCTTAGGTAGAGAATTGTATGTAGTGTTTTGAAAAAAGTGTTTTTTGCAATTGAAAACTGAGTGAAAGGCTGAGAAATAGCTCATGGTTCTGGAGATTTGGTGTGTAGTTTTGCACTATGAGTGAGATGTTTCAAAAATCGTGTGACATGAAAAGATTTTGTGTAAGCAGTTGGAAAAAAAACTGTAAAGTTGGCCTTGTAAGAGTGTATATCAAAAATGTGATGTATTCTATTTGTGTGTAGGGCAGTGTGTATGTTACAGGGTCATACTGTGGCATTGGCAGAATGCTGTATGTTCTTGTGTCCTATAAAGTGTACTATATGTGGTAATCAACATTTTCCTGTATGCAGATGTGTGTTAGCACGTGTGTTAAGGCAGACAGCTACTGTATGTGGTTGGTTAGCAGTGGTGTGTGATAAAGGATGCTTTGATCAATCACGTAAGGTGAGTGGAAGAAAAGGAAAAGTAGCACATTTCATTGCTGTTATGTTTGACTATAGAACGAGACAGTAGAGATGACTCAAAATATTCAGCTATTCAACTGGTAGAAAAGTCACTGACAATTTATGTAGTATAATAATCAGTTAAGTCATTTATCAAGCAAAAAAGGTTCCAGGTTTTTGCTTAAGAGGATTTGCATTTTTTCCCTGTTTTATATCACTGAAAATGACATATCTTTGGGTTGTGGAAATGCTGGCCGGACAGAATGAGCAATTTGAACATTGCAATTTTATTTTTCATTGACATAACGATTAACCAATTCATTGTAAAACCATATCATCAGATAGAAAACAGTATCTCTAATTTCCCACTACCATGCAGATTTTGCTGATTAGTTTGGGTTTTCTTTTTTTTATATCTTCAGATTTCTGCATCCACTTGTGGAGATGAATGGAATTTAATTTGAAAAATCACAATTTAAAAATTCAACAAAATGTGAAAACTATGTCATTTCAGACTTGCTAAATCAAAATTACGAGATAGTAAACTTGTTTTTTTTTGTCATTCTTAACTTTTCTGGCAGAAATGGGCTTCAATAAGCGGTATTGTCTCTGTTAATCTGGATAATCCACAGACTGCCAACAGTTTTCATCAGAACTACTTTCTACAGAAACAATAATTCCAATGAAAACTGCAGTCTGTGAATAATCATTAGTTTCATCCCTGCAAAGAGAGATAAATGCGCCAGCTGACGCTTTATTTATTTATTTATTTTTTGCCAAAGACGTCCCTGTGGCTGTGACATCACTGAGGAGGCATTTTTTCTGAGCGTTTTATTTTGCGTTTATGTATCTATGCTGTCTGCTGCTCTGCAAACACTTGACATGTTTTACTGAGATTGTTTTACAGACGACATGACTGGATTTGAATCCAGAGCTGATTGTTAAACCCAACACACAGGGGCAGATATTACAGACGTTCACAGGGTGGTGTCCTAAAATGTCCTTATATCCTCTGAATCATACTCACACTCTAAACCCATGCTCTCTTATTCACTGGACTCTTCATGCACTAAAACTGCCGATTTCAGATTTTGTATTCCGAGGCAGAGACACATTGTTACTGCTTTCTGCCTGGTTGTCATTGACTGTTTTTTTTATACAATACTGTTCCAATACTCAGTTATTTCATGTCCACTGTCTCGCCCACTCTGCTCCTTCCTCTGTTATAATTAGTTGTTTTTGTAAACATCTACAAATCTAATTCCAATTTTTATTTTTAAATGCGCTATATCGCCAAAAGTATGTGGACACCCTTGTGCATATTTCTTTCGGTTGTTTCTTTATGGCTTGGGCTAGGCCTCCTAATTCCAATCAAGGATAGTCATCATGTTATCATGTTGCAGCATAAGATTATGTTTTAGACAAGCCAGGTCCATAAAGAAGGGGTGGGCAGTATCACAATATTTGGTTTTGATCCAAAACAAAGTAATACCAGGGCCAGAACCAATATTATCAATGCCAATGTTGGTATGTTTTATTATCAAAAGTGTCTGTTTTAATATTTCTGAATATATTTTCATCACCACTGAATGATTTGGAAACCAAATATTCCATTTTACTATTCTCTGTAAATCACTTAATTGGATGCATTTTGAAACACAAGGCAGTTTTTAGTAGCAGATGTTTGTTGTGTGATTTTTCTGAACTAACAAGGCAACCGAAGCAAAGAGAGCACGACTGATCTAACATGGGATTGATCTCTTTTTTTGGGTACAGATCCTGATGCTAGTATCGATACCCAAAACGAGGTTTAGCTTAATTAGTATCATCCCAACAACCCTAAAGAGATAAAAAAACATTTTCCTAGTTCAGTGTGGAAGAACTTCACTGGCCAGCACAGAGCCTTGATCTCAACCGCCCCCCCTCCTCACCCCCCTAACACCAACGCTGACAGCAGGCCAGGCTTTATCAGCCAATATCTGTGCCAAATCTCACTAATGCTGGCCGGGAGCAAACCCCTGCAGCCACCTCCCAAAATCTGAATGAAAGTCTGTAACCAGGAGAGTGGAGGATGTTATAGCAGCAGACTGATGCCCGTGGTTCAGGAATGAGACTCACATATGGGTGTAATGTTCGGTGTCCACATACGTTTTGGCAATGTAGTGTATATTCAAGAGTGGCCTCATTTGACTGTAGTCCTACTTTGGTTTGATTCAACCACCTCTAAATCGCCCACTCGCTTTCCCTTTTCTCCCACTAGCTCTCTCTCTCTCCTCTTCTTTACCCTCCTTCCACTTCTTCTCTCTTCATTTCTCTCCATCTCTCCCACTCTCTTCTTTCTTTCTCTTTCTCTTTATCCCTCCCTCCCTGTCGCTCTTGCTCTCCCTCTCTTGTCCCTCCCCCATCTGTGGGAAGCTGCCGCTGTGCGCATGTCGCCGATGAGTCAATTTGTGGAGGCTGTGCACGCAGGCACACACACACAGACACACGCACGCGTATCCTGTCTCCCACGAAGGCATCTGTTTCAGTCTGTCTCTCTGTGAGATGCAGCACCAACAGAGGAGAGGGGGGGAGACCAACAGAGGAAGGGAGGAAGAAAAGAAGAGGGAGGGATAAGAAAAAGAGAGGAGAGAGCAAGGAGACACTGAGCAGAGAGAAAGAGGAGAGAGAAGGACTGAAATTGTTTTGTTTTTTAAAAGAGTGAAGAGTGCAGGTAAGACAGGACACAATCGGAAGAGGAGAGGATGCTACTACAGCTGAGCGTCTCAGCCTGACTTCTGAGGAGTTTGGGCTCGGACATGACGGAGATGCAGCATCCAAGTGTCTGAGCCTGAGTATCTTCCAGTTTGTGTGTGTGTGTGTGTTGATGTGTGTGAAGCCATGGCGAGTGCTCAGCCAGGGGTCCATGCATTAAAACTCCAGCCTCCCTCCGTCTCTCAAACACTGAGGAACGGAAGCAACTTCATTAAATGGGATGAGGTAAGGACACTGATTCACCTTAAGTACATAAATACAGAAGCGCAAGCCAAAGATCTTTATTATTTTCTGCTTACATTTGGGGGTTTATCTTTATTTTTGTAACATGTAGCCTACATAGATTTTGGCAGTGTCAGAATATTATCCTTATTGTGCCCACCTGAATCATCGAACCAAGTTGAATTGAATTGGAGTGAGCGAAGAGGAGGAGGAAAAGGAGGAAATGTGCCATGTTGTCAGATGTGTTTACTATTCATTTGTTGATTGAGCTTTGGCAGTAAGTACCTGTGGATTACACGCCAGCAAGACAGACAGAAGTGTGTGTGTGTGTGTGTGTGTGTGTGTGTGTGTGTGTGTGTGTGTGTGTGTGTGTGTGTGTGTGAAGCACAATTGTGGTCAGCTTTTTTTATTACCACCTGTTGGTATGAAAGCCATTATTGTGATATTGTGAATTTACTGTGTGTGTGTGTGTGTGTGTGTGTGTGTGTGTGTGTGTGTGTGTGTGTGTGTGTGTGTGTGTGTGTGTGTTTGTGTGTGTGTGTGTTAAAACACACATGCAGATCTCCTCAAAGGCTGTCATTTGCACAGCCAAGTGCTTGCACAGGTGCACATGTGTGCACGTGTGTGTTGGTATGCTGAAGTACAGAACCCTGACAATGAGAAACGTGCTGTCCGGTTACCATGGTAACTGGCATGGCTACCACCACCTAAACAGATCTGATATGTTTGAGAAAGAATTGCTGTGTGTGTGTGTATGTTTGTGTGTGTGTGTGTGTGTGTGTGTGTTTGTAAATCGATGCATTGAGCCATATAATATCGTGAATCATACTTACGGAACAAATAATCCAATAGACTCTTAAATCTATTCACCATGGTTGAACTGTGTGTGTGTGTGTGTGTTTTGTTGTATTTGAATATCCGTAGAGTAGAGCTGGGCTTTATGAAAAATAGAATTGGTTGCCATGCCAACGTGTGACAACCAGGGATCTAGTAAACCATCTTCTGAGCTTTTTCTTCTTTTGAATGTAGGCTGCACTATTTGTGAGGAAAGCAGCTCCGACAGCAGAATCCACGAGCTTTTAAAAAAAACATGCAAAGAAATATACAGAACTTTGTAAGCTCTAACATATTTTAGCAGACTGTTTCTCTAGAAGAGATCCTGCCTAAAGCTGGTCACCAAATGTACACTCTGTCATGTGCTTTTTACTAATTGAAAACTCAATTTTCTTTTCCAGAGTAGAAACTGAATTTTACGTGGAACTCTCTTCTCTAAACCTGACACTGTCCCCTCCAGAAATATGACAGGGTTGATTAATTGTTCCATCAGCTTAAAACGTTGAAACATGTATATAATTGGTGCTGAAATGGAAAGTAGAGTCTTATTGCACAGTGAAAAATAAAGTGGTGGTTATCCAAAGAGACCTGGGCTCCCATTCCTTCTCCCTTCAGTAACCTTTACCAAGTGTGTTAGTTGGAAAACCTTAACTATACCTTAACAGTTATTAATCATGACAATTATCTTCCCCTGACTTTAGTCAATCAATGTATTCTCCCAGTACTTAACCTTAAACTCAGAGGATCAGAATTATGCACTAGAAATTATTTATTTTGTTATTTAGATAAGAAGAAGATTGTATCCATCCATCCATCCATCCATATGCTGGTGTGTAATTCAACAAAAATACATATATCGCTAAATGGTGATCAGATTTGTCAGTTACAAAAGCATATGCTTCACAAATATGACCCACGATACCTCATCACCTTTGATTTAGTTTTAACACATTGAAAGTTATTTCTACTTTTACATTTTTGAGCTAAGCTTCCGTGGGGGGAGTGCCGACCGCCATCTACTGTAGGTAATACACTGACTATGGAGAAGTACCACACACCACTTCAAAATATCCAAACTATCCCTTTAATTAAATCATTTTAGGGATCACGCAGTTTAACCCCAGTTAATACTTCATCTAATACCTTGTGTGCATTCATTACCCAATGGTCTTTAGTCATAAAATAACTGAGCGGACTATATTATTTAGATTTTTTTTTTAAAGGTCCAATGGCATGAAAATTTCACTTTATGAGGTTTTTTTTAACATTAATATGCGTTCCCCCAGCCTGCCTATGGTCCCCCAGTGGCTAGAAATGGTGATAGACAACCGAGCCCTGGGTATCCTGCTCTGCCTTTGAGAAAATGAAAGCTCAGATGGGACGATCTGGAATCTTCTCCTTATGAGGTCATAAGGAGCAAGGTTACCTCCCCTTTCTCTGCTTTGCCCGCCCAGAGAATTTGGCCCACCCGTGAGAGAGAGAGAGACATCATGGCTTTCAAACGAGCAAAGTGGCAGTTGGTCAAGGCCACACCCCCACCCTCCACCTTGCCCCCCCCCCTCTCTCTCCTCCTCAATAGCTACAGACACAGAAATGACACATCCTAAGGAAAGCTCATTGTGGGACTGGCTCTAGTGGCTGTAATTCTGCACCAAGGCTGAATTTTGGAAAAGAGACTTCAGATACAGTATTAGGGGACAACTAAGGTCTATATAAAAGAGACTTCAGATACAGTATTAGGGGACCAATAAAGGTCTATATAAAAGAGACTTCAGATACAGTATTAGGGGACCACTAAGGTCTATATAAAAGAGACTTCAGATACAGTATTAGGGGACCACTAAGGCCTATATAAAAGAGACTTCAATACAGTATTAGGGGACCACTAAGGTCTATATAAAAGAGACTTCAGATACAGTATTAGGGGACCACTAAGGTCTATATAAAAGAAACTTCAGATACAGTATTAGGGGACCACTAAGGCCTATATAAAAGAGACTTCAGATACAGTATTAGGGGACCACTGAGGCTTATATAAAAGCATCCAAAAAGCATCTGTTTCTTATCCGTTTCTTCACCGTGTCCGCCTGTCTTTGACTTGATTTTAAAATTTATTTAATGATTTAAAAAAAACACACATTTAACACCGCACAGCAGTAATTAGGCCAACATTAAAACTCACCGAGGCTTATTTCATTGTGGTCTCTGGTCTTTCTCTTCAGGATCTGTCTACGGTGACTCCAGTGATTCTACACGTGGACCCACATGGATTTTACCTCTACTGGACCGACCAAAATAAGGTTAGGACGCATACACTGTCTTGAATCGCCTCTATACCTGTACACTTATATTGTTAATGAGCCAGGTGACGAGAAACAAATGTAGTATTATATTATAGTACTACTATTATATACAGTATTACTATAGATATATTTGTATAAGAGCTGTACAGATATACCACAATGCAAGGTTGCAAAAGCAAATAAACAGCATGAGATCAGTAATTGTCACACACACACACACACACACTTTCTCCAGGTGGGCTTAAATACTTAGCAGGAAACAGGATGAAGCATTTAGCTCCAGCTGACTGTGTGTGTGTGTGTGTGTGTGTGTGTGTGTGTGTGTGTGTGTGTGTGTGTGTGTGTGTGTGTGTGTGTGTGTGTGTGTGTGTGTGTGTGTGTGTGTGTGTGTGTGTGTGTGTGTGTGTGTGTGTGTGTGTGCGTGTGCGTGTGCGTGTGCGTATGCGCGTGTGTGTTTTCCTTAGGATACAGAGTTGTTGGACCTGACCCTCGTAAAAGATGTCCGAACAGGGAGAAGCACCAAAACTCCCAAGGTACCATCGCTGATCAACTATTTTAATCATTCAGTTTCCAGTATTAATCTCTTTTTTTTTGTTATTCTTTTATAGTGCGTTTGGCAATTCTCTACAGCTATACCCTCTCTTATATGTATGTTTTATTCTGTTTTATATGAGATTTTCTATTTTTATTTATATCTATATTTTCTACGATGATATGTTGTATTTAATGCTTTAAACGTCCTTTTGTTGTCTTTTATCTTCCTTCTTCTGGAAAGCTTTTTGTGTATGTTGCTTTAAAAGCACTGTGTGAATAACCAAGATATGATATATATTGTTCAGTGGTAGCCATTATTAACACCACTGAGTGGGGTTCTCGAATGATTTTAAATCATGATTACAGTGGCTGCTTCACAAATTTCCAATTATCTCCTCTCTCTGTTCCTTTCACTACCTCCGCATTTATTTTGTCATCCAGAAATTGATGTTCATATTATAACGTTGTTTGCTGTAGCAGACGAAAAGCTCCTTAAAAGCTGGTGGATTCCTGCACACTAAGTCTTTTCAGTTTGGGCAGGGAAGGAATTAAACTTGTGATCGCACCCAAATTCATAAAGAAATACATTAAGAAAACCGCATAAGATGAGGTGAAGCCAGACACTTGGGATGGATTACTGTGTGTACATAAGTGGGGGTCTGTCTTAACTTCAGTACTGAATAAAAACAGTCAAATTAATTGGAATTAGGTTCAATACTAAAAGTGATATACAAAGGCAGGCTTAGAATATGACAAATTAAGGCTAATTTAAACTTTTATTCATTGTTCTTTCATGATGATATTTGGGGAATTTGTTCCATTACACTTTATTTTGATTACATTGTATGATGTATTATTGGATCAAAGGTGCTTTGTTTGTTTGTTTTCTACATTCATGACTAAATACATGTTGTGTATTGAGCATAATGGATGGTGCAGAGCCAATCCTATGCGCGCTCCAAAATCCAACACATTGACGTTTACACGGGCTCAGCAGATTTTCCACATGAAATGGCACATGCCACTTGTGCCAACTTAAAGTGACACCTTTTTCAGGCGAGAAGCAAAGTACCCTGTGTACCATTAGCATGGTAAACAACATATTTAACACATATCTCTTAGACCAGAGATCTACAACAGGGGGACCGCGACCCTTAGGGGGTCCTCAGAGTTACTCCAGGGTGGCCCCCAAATGATTGTAAATTTTATGAAAGTTCTTTTTTTATTAAAATGTCTGAAAATATACATTAACATGAAACGCTGTGCCTTTCCCATGTATGTTTACCATTGTGCATATCCATCCATCCACCCAGTTTAATATGCAGCTGAGTTTGATACAATGTATGTAGTAGGGGGTCCCAGCTCTGTCTCTTTTAGCTAATGGGTCCTTGGCCTATAAACGTTGAGGACCCCTGTCTTAGATGCCTTGACATGGCTGAGTTGAAAATGGGAAGAAAAAAACAATTGTCCTGTCTTAAAAGACCCAAATACACAGCAGCACAGCATATAAAAAGACCTTCAAAGCCTATTTACAAAACGTGATATATGTTTAACCTCTTAATATTTCACTTAATATTTCTTAATAGGAGGCCAAGCTACGCGAGCTGATGGAAGTAGGAAACCTGGTCGGCCGGCTTGAGAATCGCATGGTTACCGTAGTTACGGCTTCAGACCTTGTGAACGTCAACCAGCTCAACTTCATCGCCTCACAGGAGGAGGAAGCTAAGGTACGGAAATATCACTCACAGTGCTGATGTCACTGATGATGATGATGATGATGATGATGATGATGATGATGGAGTGTCTGATTTTGGTAGGTGTGGTGTGTGGAACTGTTTTCTCTGTCTTCCAACCTGTTGAGCCACAATCTCAACAGAGACCAGAGTCTGTTGAAAGCGTGAGTGTACACACACACACGCACACACACACACACACTAACAACACACACACACAGACACGCACACACCACATACCTGATATATATTCTTCCTCTGTGACATAGAGCAGTGATACCCAATCAGGTGTAGCCTTGTACCCCAGGGGTACTTTTGCTGTTACCAGGGTGGTACGTGGAAACATTGTGGAGCAGCTTAACTAATTTCAAAAAAATTAAATCATGATTTGATTAAAAGAATATATCAGCTACATGTTGCAGTTATGTAAGAGTGCCTGAAAACTAGTAAAACTAACAAGTTTAAACAGGCAGCTAAAAGTAAGGAATACACTGGAGGAAAAGTTAGCTTAAAGTACTGACTAAACTAGTGGACACCAAAAGAATGTCTTAACCCACAGACCTCCAATTTTCGAAGTGAGCTTTTTTGCTCAAGACCTCCGACAAACGTCGCTGTCTGTCTGAACAGTAGGTGGGGAGATCGAAGGAGAATCATTGAAGTTGGTGTTCACGATCATTTTGCTTGGTACTCCCTTTGATCAAGGGAAAAAAACTTGTAATACTCAGCTCTAAACGTTTGTACTCTCTTTGTTTCAGGTATGTCAAATTAACTCTCCAGCCGAACGCCGAGGGGAGAATTCCTGTCAAGAAGTATGCTCCTGATTATTATTACCTTCCTAATCTTTAATCAATGATTCTGTGTTAACTTTGAGACATGTGTTACGGTAGATGGTGTAGAGGATGTGAGAAAATAGCCCGCCGAAATCTGTAGAGACACGCAAAACTTTGCTCTTTCCTGTCCCTTGCTTCCAAAAATAAACTTAATTCCATGTGCACTTGGGAAAGCAAAAACAGGGACAGGATTCATGAAGGTGCCTAATTCAGCACTGACCTGGTAATCAACCACTGCCAGAGCATGAGATGGGATAATACAGTTATGAAAGAAAGCTGTCTTTTAGAAGCAAAGTAAGAGCAGAATTAGGGTCAGTTGATATATCTTTGAAGTCAATGGCGGAGAGGTGAAGTTATAAGGATTGTTTGAAAGTTTGGGGAGTTGAAGGAGCGAGTTTGGGGGATGTTGAGAAGGAAGGCAGTGTTTCCCCCAGTGTATCGCAAGCCTGGTGGCCCACTTGGCCTAAGTTGCCCCCCACCAGGCCTAAGCCACTGGGAATTATTTTTGAAAGTATTTTAAGACGTTTATTAAAACTACTTTTTTTTTCACGGCTCGGTTGGGAACGTAGACATAGTCATATTTTCCAAATGTCCAGTTAGCTTTTAGCACTGACTTGATGCACTGATGGAATCTGTGTTGCCATCTGTCTGTGAATGGCCCCCAGCCGGGCCCTCGTCACAAAAAAAGACACTTGCCACCGGGCTAAACAGCTTTTTTGGGGGAAACCCTGCAAGGTCATTATAGGCGACAATTTGAAACTAAGAAGAAACGCAGAGGGGAAACTGGCCTGCCTGACGCAGTTGATGCAATGACTCACGGATCCAGTGACGGACTTGTGTATGTTTATTTGCAGGAGAAACAAATAAGGTTGTGTATAAAAGACATTCCATAAGTATTTCAAAGGCGTACAAAAGCTTTCCGAAAGCCATACGATAAACAGCGTTAAAAAGCAGCCAGCAAAAAATAAGACTTCACATGACCCACTTACCGTAAGTGACCAAGTAGGTGTTCAACAATAATAGACTATTCCTGGCTCTTACAGTCATGTTGTCAGGGTAGAATTAGTTTAAGTGACATTTTGGGAGACCAGGAGGTTCGTGGAAGGTAAAGTAAGTTTGGTGGAGTAAGACGAGAGGACATTTGGGGGAGTTAGAGGAGTGAATTTGGGGTAGTTCATTAGAGGGAGGAGATATTTTAAGAAGTCAAAATGTAGGTTTTTCGAGTTGGTGACATGTTGTGGTTAAGAGTGAGGTGATAATGCTGTGATGTCATTGTCTTTTTCAGCTTTGTTCGACTGTTTTCATCAGACAGGAAGAGAGTAGAGACTGCCCTGGAGAACTGCAGACTGCCCTACGGACGGGTAAACGCTGCACAGAAGTTTGGGTTATTCTAAGTGGCAGTGAATAGTAGACGTACATGAGAGTTTATAGTTTACATGTGTCATGAATACATGCTTTGAAAAACTGTGGCCTTCCCTTTTGGATAACTACAGTATATATAAGACACACACATTCTTTTTTTTCAACTTTATCCCTCTTTTTTCCCCCTCCGTTTTCTATTTTTCTGTTGAGGCTTTTATCTGATGCTTTTTGTCCAGAATTACTCACAGTGCACGGAGGGCTTGGAATGAGCTCAAATATCTGGGTCATCAAGTTTCGAAAGCAACCAGTGAAAAGAAGTAAAGTCCCTGTTCACACTGAATCTCACATTTAATATTCCTGTGAGCACAGAAAGCGTCTTTTTAATGGAGAAGAGTTGGGGAAATAAATCAAAGATGAGGAGGAAATGTTTGATTATTTACAAGGTTTAAAAAAAAAAAAAAACTCTCTTTCAGTAAGTAGGAAGAGGATAAAACACAGGGAGGTGCTGGAAGCTGATACAGTGTTTTTGACACCAACAGTTCCGCTGTTTGCTAATTCATCACCATGTCCTATATATCTGACAGGGTGACAGTATCAAACTGGAGGACTTCACACTTGAAGTGTACAGGAGCTTTTTGGACTTTCTGTGTCCCCGTCCTGAGCTCAGCAACATCTTTAAACTACAGTAAGTATTTAGAACATCTCCTGATATACAGCTACAGTCGCTGACCCCTGATCAGCTCAAAGACTTGTTAATGTTAAACAAGCTTCTCTACTTTTTAAGTGTGTTCTCATTTCTTTCAGGCCAATTTCTTTGATATGGGAAGGATGATGAATAATGATTCATCTCCTGTCCCACTTGTACACAGAGGGGGATTAAAGAGAGAGGCTGTGTCTTTAACTTTGGAGTGTTAATCACAGTATTAGCTCTTATTGTGTTCAGCGAATTATTGTCATTATTGATTAATCAGTCGTTTAATTCCCATTCACTTGTCTATAAAATGTCAGAAAATGGGCCGGCCTCTAGCTCACCCAGTAAGAGCATGGGCGTCAGTTTGGTTTGAAATGCGCTTGGGACAGAGACGCATTCGGAGGTGCATTTTCAGAAGTGCTGGGCACAATGACGCATTGATTTTTTTTTCTCTCTTTCTCGCAGGTCATGTTTTGAAAGACGCTGTCCTGTAGCTTACTAATATAAATGAATAAAAATGTATACACCCGCTCCTCCCCCAACCTAGAATGTATCCCATTGTTACAGTTGTTGCAGTGTTGTGAACAGAGAAGCGTGTAGCCAGCGCAGCAGCGGAACAAGCCCGCCCTGTGGGGATAGAGATTTTTGTGGATTTGTTGGCATCAAGAATTATGAACTTTATTTTTATTTAAACTCAATTGAGCTTGAGGTTTTCAAAAAAAATGGTGAGTACAAAATAACTCATGACGAAATCTGATAGGTACGCGTACTAGAGATGGCCCGATACCATTTTTTGCCTCCCGAATACCGATTCCGATACCTGAACTTGCGTATCAGCCAATACCGAGTACCGATCCGATACCAGTGTGTCATATATTTTATTATGTTTTAACAGCTGTATACTACTATCTCTGTATTGATGTGATATGATTTCTATCTTTGTTGTCGGTCTGACTCAGGTTAAACTCTTTGTGAAACATGAACAAAAACAGAACATTCTTTTACTATCTAGTTTGACAGTCAGTTATAATGGAAAAAGAACCTAAATAAACTACTTTAACGTAGATTTTCTTTAGGGCTTTATTACGTGGTATCGGATCGGTGCATAAACTCCAGTACTTCCCGATACCGATACAAGCGTTTAAGGCAGTATCGGAGCTGATACCGATACTGGTATCGGACCATCTCTACCGCGTACCCACCGTCCCCACCGAAATCGACGCCTATGAGTAAGAGTGTTCGCCCCATGTAGGCTGAGTCCTTTGCAGCGGCGCAGGTTTGAATCTGGCCTGCTGCCCTTTGCTGCATGTCCTCCTCTATCTCTCTCCCCCTTTGCGGTCTATCCGCTGTCACTACACAATAAAGGGAAAAGCCCCAAAAACATAATCTTAAAAAATAAGTCAGAAAATATGTTTTCATGAGCTAAATCTTCATCTTCCACTCCATCTTCCATCATTTTGTCTGAACAACAGTTAAAAAAAACTGAGATTTTTTGAAAAACTGCAAGTCCTGCAAATAATTGTAGATTGAAGATTGTTTTTAATTCAATCAGAATTTTTTCTCTAGGGTAATGAAATAGGTTTTTTAATTTATTGAAACACGTGTATCAGCTTCATTTTACTTAACTTTAAACTCAATTTGAGTTCATGTACTTTAGTAGAGTAGACACAGTTATGTGAATATAACGTGGACATATTGCAACTGTATTGGACCTGATATATTTCACCACTTTTTAAGGATCGTGTGAGATGTTTTGAGGATGTGCAGACATCCTGTAGTGCCCTGTAACGTCCGTCCTGACCCCGTTCTGTTCTGCAGAGGATGGGATGACAACATGCTGTCACTCGATCAGATGACCGAGTTCATTAACAACAAGCAGAGAGACCCGAGGCTGAATGAAATCCTCTACCCGCCTCTCCGTCCTGCACAGACACACTCTCTGATGGAGCGGTACCAATATGACCAGACACAGTTGAAGCAAGGTACGCACACACACACACACACACACACACACACACACACACTGGAGGATATTTGGTATTTTTCCACTGCGTTCCTAAATAGCTTAAGATGCCGTTAGCTAGTCAGCTGCATTTGTTAACAACATGTACTTTTGTATGTGCGCATGGGTGGTTACCAAAATACTCTTCCTACCCACCCACATATCCACAGAGTTTAAACTGCTAAATTAAGCACTTGATGTGTTCACATTTGTCTGGATTCTGCTTGAAGAAAATCTGGCACCTTCATCAAATCCAGCACCACCTCTTGCATGATCTGTGAGATAGAGTAGAGAGATTTGTGCATACATACAGTATGAAGTCAAAATCAAGCTGTTATTTTTAGGCAAACTGTCTTGCGACAAATCTGGTTTCGGAAATGCCATTTAGTTTTAATTTAGACAGTAAAATGGCGTGTCAAGATTCACTGCTTTTCAGTAAATCTCCCCAATATGATTTCACTGTCAAAAAAAAGGACAAGCGTTGATGAAAATGTTAGGCATAAAGAGTGTGCAGAAAATCCACATCATTTCTCATTTGTTCAAACAGCAGGAAGTACGTTTTTTATCTCTAATATGTACCAAGTGGGTTTATGTAATATAGTCATAAAGGTGGATTTAGAAGGAAATGTTTTTTTAGATATTAGGACATGTTGGGTATGGCTGAACTTTTCTGTCAAGCGTAATAGGCTACATTTTCAGATCTAAAATATTAGAAACCAAGAAGATGTTAAGATAGAGTCTTAAAGAGACACTGCAGGGTGCATCAAATATTTATAATGAAGAAATGTGTTTCTCACTTTTATGTCCTTAAATATATCTGTGTGTGTGTGTGTGTGTGTGTGTGTGTGTGTGTGTGTGTGTGTGTGTGTGTGTGTGTGTGTGTGTTGCGTAGGAGTTATCTCTCTCCAGGCGTTCTCCAGTTATATCTCCAGTGACGAGAACGGAATCATCCCACCAGAAAAACTGGATCAGTCTGAAGACATGAGCTTCCCCCTGTCTCACTACATCATCAACTCATCCCATAATACATACCTGACAGGTACGCATGCACACACGCACGCACAAACATACACACACACACACTACCAGTAGTGAATCATTACTGTGCATTAAAACATTGATGCAGTCAATGGCTGTCAGGACACAACAACAAACTCAAGGATGTAAAGGTGTGAGGGGATGGTTGTTGACATCCATCCAAGAAAATGAACTTTGGGCAACAAAAACGCAGTCTGGATTGTGATGTTAGTGCTTAGCTATTAATTAATTTAGTACATTTTAAACGTTTAGAATGTTTTATTTGTTGTGACTCACACCAACAAATCTAAAAATCTCCAAACAAGATGAATTGAATTCTAGAGCTCTTTCACACTGGCTGCGTGGCGCGTCCGTTTTTATTTCGGCTCCCATGTTAACAGGTCCGAGCTTGGACACTGCCTGCTTGACACGCACGTCTCAGGCGTGAAAACGTGTGCCTGCTAGAAATAGAACCAACGGCTATTTTTCACGCAACACGCAAGCGTGTTGAAAGCTTTTCCATTCAAAATAGAATAGGAAAAGATGTTTATATGTCATTTTGACATGAATACGTATTGATAAATGACATTTTGATGTTTGAAAGTCTCTAGGTTTTGACATAAATGCAGATATAAATGTAATTTAAAAAAGTAATAATAAATAACTATCGATTTTGAAATATTGCACCTGTCAAAAACAGAACGAAATATTCTGTAGCCTATTTTGCCGTCAATACTGCCAACGTTGTCTTTGCTGTAATTAAATCAATATATATTTATGCTTAACAAGAAGTATACTACTGCTTGAGTGCAGTTTATCAATGGGAAACATACATGTGTACAGACAAGGCTAGCAGCAGCAGCGCCACGTCAGACACGTTTCTGGTGTGAAAGGATCAAAAAATCCACGCAGCCGCCACGCAACTGACACACAACTGAAAAGCCACACTCACACTACGCAGGCAGTGTGTAAGCGGCCTAAAGCAGAGGGAACATAAGGCTCCACTCTGTCAGCCATTATAGTTCTTCAGAGTGACACTGAACTCAACATCTCAGAAAATCACCTCCACTAAACACCTGATGGGCATTTGTAGCAGTTAGAAAGGGAGTCTTTCTGGTGCGACCTGATAGCTGAGTGCTTAGGGCGCAGATGTCCTGAGCAGTGAGTCCCCAGTTCAATTCCTGGCTCGACGGACCCTTTGCTGCATGACATTCCCCTACTCTCTTTTCACACACACACATCACCTGCCTCTCTTTACTATCAACTAAAAGCATACAATCATTCCCAAAAAATCCTGATGCATTAAAGTGCTTAATCGCTGTAGTTGAATCTGACATAATGTCTAACTTGTGTTTCAGCGGGCCAGCTGGCGGGGAGCTCCTCGGTGGAGATGTACCGGCAGGTTCTTCTGGCTGGATGCCGCTGTGTGGAGTTAGATGTGTGGAAAGGACGAACTGCTGAGGAGGAACCTGTCATCACACACGGGTTCACCATGACATCGGAAATCCCTTTTAAGGTGAGTGTGCACGTTGTAGTTAAGCTTCCTGTTAATATGTAGTCATAGGGTAGCTAGACAGTGTACCAACAGCCAGTGGTTTCTAACCTTTTTGCCTATTTAATCTCTCACAACAAAGCAGGGAAGTTGGGACCCATTTATCACATTTCAGTTGCCTATGACTCGTTAGCAGTTCCACCAAAGAGTGATTTCTACTCTAAACTTGTCATATGATCGGTGGTTGTACTAAGGGAGCTAAGAGGGGCACTCTGGGGCCCTATGGATTTAAGGCTCCAGGGATCTTGGTCTCTCCTGTCAATTCTAATAAACTGCCCTAAACAAAACATTACAAAAATGACTTATTGTCTACAAACCTCGTAGGGCATCTGGCACAGGTCTTCTAATTGTTCCCAGGGCCACTTTGTATTGGATGTGCTCACAAATGAGTATTGTTTAAAGGCAGACTGAAAACACTCCTTTTCTCCTGGAGATTTGATTAGTTCTGTGGGGTTTTTTTGTGTGTGGAATATGCTTTGCTTGGCTTTCCCTTGCTTACTACTTTTCTTGGTACCGATGTCATTTTTTTTTTTTTATTTCCCAGGAAGTGATTGAAGCTATTGCAGAGTGCGCCTTCAAGACCTCACCTTTCCCCGTCATACTCTCCTTTGAAAACCACGTTGACTCGTGAGAACCTCTGTCATTATTTATTTGTTGATTTATGTGTTGATTGATCTGTATGGATGGTTTATAATGTAGATGTTTATCTATCTATCTATCTATCTATCTATCTATCTATCTATCTATCTATCTATCTATATATATGTATATATATCTTTCTATCTATCAGTTTGAAGCAGCAGGCGAAAATGGCTGAATATTGTCAATCTATTTTTGGAGAAGCGCTGTTGATTGACCCTCTGGAAAAATACCCTGTAAGTAGGCTAACGCACACACACACACACACACACACACACACACACACACACACACACACACACACACACACACACACACACACACACACACACACACACACACACACACACACACACCCCACAATTGTGCTGTGATCTCCATTGTGTGTGTGTTTGTAGCTGGAGGCGGGTGTCCCCCTGCCCAGTCCTCAGGAGCTGATGGGAAAAATTCTCATCAAGAACAAGAAATCCCACAAACCCTCCAATAACACAGACACCAAAAGACTGGCAGACCAACCTGCCAATCAGAGCAACGACCCAGTGTCTCCTAGCAACAACACAGGAGGTAAGACACAAAGACAAAAGGACTTTTTTTCAGCCTAGAAATCCATGTGAAATGTGTTCAGCTGTGACACACTGACAGTCTTTTTTTTTTTTTATCAAAACACAAAACAGCCTGTAATGACCGTTGCTTTCTCAGGCTACAATATCTGCATATGGCTGGAGAATATTAATACCAAAGAGTATTCAGGCTTTAATTTAGTAGCACTGATGTCAAGATTTTTGTTGGTACTGTTTCCAAATGCTGCAGACATATGTCCTCACAAATATGAGTCACCACCAAATTAGCTTCAGTTTGAAAAAAGGTACAATGATGGCGCTGTAGCTCCAGCGCTGCCACCGATGATTGGTTTATAGAGATTCAAACAGCCAAGTTTATTTTTACATATTTATTGAACAAACCGCAAGGAGAAAAAGACAAAACGGATTTGGAGAAAAGAGGGCAAAATGTGACAAATATCACAAGTTTATTTTAAATAGTTTGCATGAACATGGCTGTTACAGAGTTTATATGACTTGTAGCTTATACAAATGTGTGTTCAATTGAAGTCAAAACGTGATAGTTATCGCACAAAATTCTGTTCATATTTACTGGATTCAGAGTCTCCTTAAAAGCCCCTTCGTCAGAGGACACTACACATTGTTTAAAAAAAAAAAAACATTTTCATCACGACTTTGGCCAAAGGGACAAATCTGCTCCTCCTCACACTGGGGTCTTTGGGTTTTTTTTCTGCACCTCATCAGGGATGTCTCAGGGATGTAATGAGCAGGACATCCCAGAAGAGCTCAGAAGCTCAGAACAGCAATTAAACACCAGTGCAAGGGGAAATCAGAGAGCTGTATTGACACGTCTGATGTGCAAATCCTGAAAACAGCTCTGGGACTGAGAGCCCAGACGTACACAAAGAAAGTAGCCGTGCTGAAGTACATACTCATACGCTGGCCGTGAACCTTTAGTCAGTGAATGCCTGAGTGGGCTGAATAATCACCTGCAGAGAAGTTGTTTACAAATCTACAGGCATCTGTTTGGTTTATAATCTGATATTTTGTGTGTTTTCTACTTGAAATCGTAGCACAGATTTTGTGCCTAGTTTGTCGTGCATTACTCCAATATTTGTGGTGGGTAATTTATTTTTGGTTTGATTGTAATGTATGCCAAAAGCAAAACTATGTCATTCTTGCATACTGACAGATTGAAAGTGTCATACATTTCTACAAAGGACACTTGAAAACAAGGGATCAACCAGTTATTTTCCAAGGGGGTAAGCGAGCGTCTGGCAAGCGTAGCTCCTATGGCGCCATTTTGATGCTAACAAGCACTCACCCACCGTTCCATTCCATTGACTCCCATTCATTTTGATGTCACTTGGACAGCGAATAACGTTACATCTGAAGCGTTTAAAGACTCTATTTGTCCATTTTTTATTTCTAAAGAAACACGATAATGTATAAAAGGCTCCATTACCTTGTATCTCACGTTATGGCTCCGTAGCAGACGTTTTTGTAAAAATAGGCTAACGATTGTGTCATAACCACACGACTAACTGTCGCATAGTAGAGGAATTACCGTATAGTACAGGAGAAGCTCGCAGGCAGTTTGGACTTACATGAGCTGTTTAAGTTTAATTACTAATGTTAACTAGCATGTTAGTTAGCAATAATTAGCCTGTGCTTATGTTATCTCCTTACATATACCTACGCTCTCCGTCTCTGTAAGACTGGGAATGACTGTAGCGACTTTAGAGCGCAGAAAATCGTAGCTGTGCCAAGATTTCTCTTGGCACAGCTACCAGAAGACTTACAACTTTCAGTCAGGTTGCAAACGTCACATCTACATCGTCTCTCTCTGTTGGAGGCTGCGCAGTAACTCTCAGCGCTCACCGGAAAACTGCTTCTAATATCCTTCACTGGTCTCCGTCCAGAGCAACGGGATCTGTTGGTCCATTTCCCCCATAGAATGTTTTTTTTTTTTCCAACCCAGATTCAGGACTTGTCACCAGCGTTAAGGTTACTCTCATTAAACTGAAGTGTTTGTATGACGGTGTTGTATGTGACGTGAGAATACAAACCTTGTAATCCGACGTGTAATCAGTTACGTCGCGTACACAGTGTCAGCTGAACACACAGGGTCACGTTTTATACTGGTGTTTGATATTTGGAAGAAAAAAGAGGAAGAAGGAGTGAAGAGACGATGAGGATGAAGACTTGTTTAACTTTAATTTTAACAGAGATGGAGGCTGAGAGTGAGGAAGATGATGATGATGAAGATGATGATGGTAAAAAGGTCAGTGGTGACATCACACAAAGCTGAGGGGCGGTCGCCCTCACTGCTGTCGCCATTTGTTAACGTTTACAAGTGTTGTTTTTTCCCATTGTTTTGTTGTTTATTATTTATGCCATTGTCTTTGTTTATCTTGTTACATAATCTAAATGTTACTGTTGTTAACGTTGCTTTTTTTTGTCGTTTGTGCTGTCATTGTTTATTCTGAATGTGTACTGTTGTTGCTTTTGCTGTTTTCTTATCCTTAGTGGTCAGAGGCTGTAGCCATACAAGCAATGAAGGCTAACTGTTTACTGGTTTTATTAAACAATACTCCAGCAATCATTGCTCTCCTATATAATTGTCACACTCGTGATAAATTGCTGCAGATATCGTCTTTTTTTATTCTGTGCATTCTTCTTCCTTGTCAATACCTGTAGCCTACATTACCCACAATGCAACTTGACCGCAGACAGTTAGGTCGGAGGTTCGGTTGCGTTATTATGCTAGTAGGGGCTAATGTACCTTCAAGCAATTTAAAGCTGATGAGCGGGCACAGAGGTCTGAGGTAAGCTTACTTCTTTCTAACTCCACACCCCCAGATTTATTTCATTATTCAAAGTCTCCAGCCCCACCGACGCTGGCTCAAGTGACACCTGAGGCAATTTATCCAACAAGTCCTCCATACAACAATATAACTCATTTATTCCTACCCTCTAAAATGACCAGTAGGAGCATTTCATAAATTGCCGCCTCTAGCGGTGGCAGGAAATACACCACAGTAGTGTTCTCTGCGCTGGCCGTTCCATTAGTTTTCCTACGGGGAATTACCACTGAGCGCTGCGCTCAAAGTTCAAATTATTCCAACTTTGACGTTGCCGCTGACCTTTCAAGACCAATTAAAAAGAACCAATTCCAGAACGTATACCTGCTCTGCGCCCTACCTTTCGGTTTTACCGCGGATCATGTGTAGGCGGCTTTACACTTTGTCGCCTTACTTCCTACTTTGCTCCTGTCATAATTACTATGGCAACTAGAGGTTAGCGCCGCTATACATGTAAATATGAGTCTTAAAGCTATAGTGCACAGTTTCTGTCTCCCCCTTGAGGAATTCTAAGTAATGACAACAACACTGTCGGCACATCCACATGATACAAGCCTTCCCCTCCTCCACACAGTTGCTAGTAACCAAGGAGGACACGGAGGATTAAAAATACATGATGGACTCTTCAGGAGAGGTAATTATCTTTCCTCGATTTTCTGCGCTCTAAAGTCGCCAAACGACAGCAGTTTCTGAACATAGCCATACTGAGAAATACAGAGAGTTTTGTGGAGCTGATAGTCTTAATTAGCAAGTTATTTGGCAATCGCTTGAATGTAACGGACGTCCATTAATATCAAAAAGTTACACGCTGAAGCTGTAATTGCTGCTTAAACAAACGACTTATGTGAGTGTTTTTCAGGGGAGGACAGTCTTAATTTATCAGATTATGTGCAGCTGCCTCTGAAGACACAAAAGGCTTTATACAATTTATTTTCCCAACTACAGACCTCCACAAAAACAGATCTTCATGTGTAAAACAGGCAGAGTTCCCCTTTAAAGGTCCAATGTGTGGGAATATCTCCCATCTAGCGTTGAGATCATATATCACAATCAACTCTTTCACGCCACGCAGTTCAAACTACGTATTACAGCTACGGTAGCCTTCACGCTTTTTTCTGATGACGCCGGTCTCTTGCTCTTTTTATAATTTTTCTTTTTCCTTCTTCAAACTTGCCGGGGCCGGGAAGCTACGATACCCATTAGCAGCATTAGCAGCACCTGTGAGTTTATCACGTGACAGCAAAAACGTGAAAGGCGGAGCAGTATGTCTTGTATGTCCCTTACCGGCTAACCTATTTCCAGATGGCATATGAATATGGAGCGTCTACCCCAGTTCATGCAAATGCAAATGTAAAATTTCAAGCCAAGAGGAATACTTGGAATTGATGCTGGTGGTAAATATTCACAAAAAAGGACAAGTTTGTGAACGGGCAACACAGATTTTGATAATGAACAACTAAACACGTTACACACTGGACCTTTACGTTTATCTTCACAAACATTTGGGGGAACAAGAAGAAACACAATCTGGTAAAACAAATAAGCAAACTCCTGATAAAAATGTTGAAACACAATTCGCTATAGAGAACTGAAGAGAAGAATGAACAAAAAAAAATGCAAACAATAACAAGAAAACTAGGCCTGCTGTGAGGTCAGTTATGAGAGGTTAGTGTGTTTGCACGTGTGTGTGTGTATTTGTTTAAAAAAGTGTACATGGATGTCTTGTAGAAATTGGTTTGCTGTTTACTCTTGTTGTTACGTTTGTTTTACTGCGACCACCGCGCACGAGCATAAACAGTTATGGAGCTCTCATGAGGTCACATTTGCACGCGCCAGCTCGGCTGCGGCTACTGAAAAAAGGCCTTTAGAGTACAGGATTGGAACAATAACAACTGTGCATCCGTTGAACCTGTTCCCTCCCAGCATTTCCCCATTTCATGCTGCCGTCAGACCTTAACACCACTGATTTCAATATGTGAATCTTTCCTCTAAAACTTTATTCCCGTTGTCATTTCATTCAGGGCTCAGCAGAGCGAGAGGCAGTGGCTACAGAGGAAATGTCAACTCTGGTCAACTATGTCCAGCCAACCAAGTTCAACTCCTTTGAAGCCTCCAAGAGTAAGAAAAGCAGCTCCAAACCCAACACGTTGACATTCTGATACACACTCTCATTGTTTTATATATTTCTCTCTCTCTGTAAGACAGTTCTTGGAACAGTACTCCCCCAAATCCTTCAATTTCATTTCATGCCTCAGCTCTATCTGCACAAGGATTAACATTTCATGTCTTGAGGATAATCTCTGATAAAAAAATTCTCTGTGATGAATCTCTTTGTTTCTTGAAATAACAAATGCGCTCTGATCTAATCTGAAGTGTAATTTTGACGTTTATCATGTTATAACACAAAGTTTGGGTCCACAGAAGCATAAAAAAGACTGAAATGTAGAAAGTTATCGGAATTATTATCTGAAGATGATGTGAGAATCATGTTGAAACCAATTTAATTGCTGAAAAATGTCTGTTTGTAGAGGCAGCCCGCTGTTACCACATGTCGTCTTTTGTGGAGACCAAAGCTTTGGAGCATCTCACAAAGTCACCAGTGGAGTTTGTGGAGTATCCTTGGCAACAGTTACTGCAGCTACCCCCCACCATGGCAACTGCATCTATTCTTTGTGTCCCACTTCCTCTTTTTGATGCTTTGTTTGTATAAACCTTCAAACATCTGTCTTAGTCTCTACAGTAAGTTACTGTCTTACCTGTATCTCTCTATATAAACCAGTGTGCACCAGGTTTAATTAGAATTGGGTTCCGAAACCCATACTGCCCACATTGGCACCGGTTCCTAAATGACCGGTATCTACCGGACCGAATGACAAACGCAGATTTCAATTCAATTCAAACTACTTTATTTATCCCAAAAGGGAAATTCCATTTCCAGCAGTCTTCAGAACCCAAGAACAAAAACATCTACACATAAACGCATACACAACAGACAGCAGATTGTCAGAAACAAAATACAAGGGACGAGCAGCGAGTGTACACCGCCCTGTTTGAGGCGAGAAATGACCAAACAAGTTGAAGACACCTCAGGAAAACAAAACAGGATGCTCGTTCCAGAGACTATTGTCTAGATGTAAAAGTCGGATAACAGACGGAATAAAGGACTTTGAATAGCGGTTTGTTTTCCTGAGTGGTGCCACTTAAATGCCATGTGCTGCTCCCTGGTGCTCAGAAACAGACGTTACAGACAACAGAAGCCTCACTGCACGTGACGGAAGTTAACACTACACTTGGCAGCAGGTTACTTTAGCCTACCATTAGCTAGTAGCTGGCTTAAACACGGTTAAAATGCTGAAAATTAAACGATCTAACGTGTGGCTGTATTTCACTGACAAAGATTCAAACACTGGGATGATTAAGAGTCTGCAGCTAAAGACACAGAGTAGACTGGCTGCACTTTTTGAGACACTTTGGCCACTGTTGTTGTCAGAAATGATGAATTTAAGTGCACCTTGTAATCTCATGGTGCATTTAAGTGCACCTCGAGAATCTCTAGCTGCTGTTTTAAAATACCATTCTGCCATCTATTGGTTATTCTTTCTGTTGTTTAAAAAAAATTGACTGGCCTTAGCAATTAACAAGCCGTTCTTTAGTCACCGACTGTCGTCTGGTGCTCTTCTTTTTTGTAAGTATCGGTTCGTTTAGGCACTGTTTTTAAAGTATAATTTTAACACCAGTATTGGAAAAAGCCCAAACGATACCCAACCCTAGGTATAATACATTTTACTTGAAAATATATGATGATGTAATAAGTGTAGTAACAAGTGTATTAGTAGTTGTAATTAGAGGCGCCGTAGTCGTAGCAGTTGCAGTAATATCTATACAAAAACATATTTTTATATATTTTGTTTTTTTGAGTTATGGTCTTTTGGTTTTGTACACGTGCGACTGGAAGATGTCTTGCTGTATTTTTTATCTTTGAAATACAGCAGTGTTTCGGCAAATGTTGAGCACAACATAATTGTTCTTAACCTTACATTAACCAGATATAATAAATCTCAGTTGAGTCGTATCTATCCGAAAGGAACCAGAGTCGACTCATCCAACTTCATGCCTCAACTCTTTTGGAACGCTGGCTGTCAACTCGTGGCTCTCAACTACCAAACTATAGGTGAGTGGGAATGTCAACATTTTATGCAACAGAGACGTGATGCTCAACCTGTTTTGGCTTGTGACCCTTTAAATCAAAGCTTCTTAAAGGTTGCATGTATCTCTAGATTGTAACCACAGTGTGATTCTCCCTTCACAGATTGGTTTATTTGATCAGTTGTAGAGGGATACATATCTAAAATGATCCACTAACTCACAAGAAAAGAAGACACATTTGCATTTCATTTCAAACCTTCATTTAAGACTGGGGTAATCAATCAAGGGAGTACATCATTTTCAATGATGCCAAGACATCAGACAAACAATCAATAAGCAAACCAGTTCAATTAAAAATACACTCAGTAAACAGTTACAGGCCGATAGTGGACGTTATTAAGTACTGTCTTAAAGCGTGCAAGTGATATGAAAGTATTCCCTTTTAGGTCAAGTTGCAAGAGATTTAATGAGTCTGCTGCACTTACACTTACTAAAAGCAGTCTTTCCAAGTTCAGACTTGGCACGAGGCACCTGAAGAACCAGCCGGTCACTGGAGCGAGTTAAAAGTGGACCATGGTTCCAGTGCAACACAGATTTAATATATGATGGTAATTTTCCGACCAGGGCTTTAAAGCTATACAGATACCAGAGGATATAGTGGTGAGTATTTTCGCTATCACCGGTAATATTAAAAGAAAGCTTATCAACGTGTCACCTAACAGAGTAATGCAGGGGGCATTTTAATGTTACCTCTGTTGTCCTCAAAATAGGAACACAAGACTCTCATGGATGATTCAATGCTAAAAGTGTTATATTCTGGCCAGTGGTTATACATATTTATATTATAATATATTATAAACACATAGTAGTTAACAAAGCTAACATAGTTAGTTAGATAGACCCAAAATGCATCCAAAATCTCAAAGTTAATTGATTGAAGCTGAGAATATATGTCATTAATTCAAAGCTTCAAAGCTCTATAGATTGTAAGGTGATATGGCAAAAGACTTCCAGGGAGGACCAAGAATCCTGGGAGGACTTTTAGGCTGCATTCCTCTCCTGCACTGAAATTACTTTTTTGTGTACATGTACTTTGTATATCTATGTGCAAATAAACTAAACTGAAATGTTTGTACTTTGTTGCCCTAAACATAATATGAGCTGTTTGTTTCAGATTTGTCCATGCAGCTGAATCTCTTCATGTTCGAGTACAACGGTCGGAGTGGCTACAGACTGAAGCCGGAGTTCATGAGACGGCCGGACAAACACTTTGACCCTTTCACAGAAAACACGGTGGATGGCATCGTAGCCAACACCCTCTCTGTGAAGGTACAACTGCAGTACTTTCTTTTTTATTAAAGCCTCTACATATATATGTACTGTAGATACGCATTGCTTTATAGCAATGTTCCCTGACACATGTTTGAATCTGTCTGTTTATGTCTCCGCGCTCGGTAGGTGATTTCAGGCCAGTTCCTGACTGAGCGGCGGGTGGGTGTGTATGTGGAGGTGGACATGTTTGGACTTCCTGCAGACACCAGGAGGAAAGCGCTGAAGACCAAAACCTCCCAGAACAACAACGCCATCAACCCAGTGTGGGACGAAGAGCCGATTGTCTTCAAAAAGGTGAGACGCGGCAGAGAGACAGGAGGGACGGACTGTAATCCTGTACCACCTCTGTCCAAGCTGTCTGTTAATGGTGGGACTTCATCTCTGACAGGTGATTCTTCCAACTCTGGCCTCTCTGAGAATCGCTGCTTTTGAGGAAGGAGGGAAGTTTATTGGTCATCGGATTATTCCAGTGTCTGCCATAAGACCAGGTAGTTACTTTAGTCACGTGTATCCTTAACTTTTTCTCTGTCTACTGTGAAACTTTGAATTGGTCATCTGTCAGATGTTGGTTTTGGTTTTTTTGATATCTTTAGTGCAAATGGCTTGCTGCTGTCGTATCCCGGAGATCCAGTCAGTGTGGTGTCTTCATTTTTTCTCTATTTATTAAAAATAATTGGCCTTTTCTTGTGTAAATGCAGCACTATGCCAGAAAATGATTGTTTAAAAACTTTCCTGAACTGAAATTATGATAAAGTACTATTGTATTATGTCAAAAAAGAAGTATTGAGTAGCACAATGGAAATGTCTTTAAATGCAAATTCCTCCAACTTGAAAGATTATTACATGCAAACTTCATTTTCTTTTGCCTTTAATGGCTGCGTAGACTGTAAATCCACTAATGTATTTGTAACATTATTCAGAAACTGCCGGTCCTTCCTACTTACCTTACCTTCTGGCTCCCACTGTTTTAAAACCCATTTAAAACAGTTTGCAGAGACATGCTGCTGGTTTGAAAAATGTCATTCACCACTTAGAATGATATTCTTTGTCTTGTGATTTTGTCCTTACATGAATGTTCATGACTGATGTTTGGTGTGAACTCAACTGCACATCTCTCTATTTTCTAACTTTCTTGCCAGATTCCTACATTATTGTTCACCCTAAATAACTCAAATGATGTAATATTCGACTCTGTGTTGGTAAATGTTTCCTTTAGGTTATCGTTACATCAGCTTGAGGAATGAGAAAAACCAGTCTCTGATTCTACCAGCTGTGTTCGTCTACATCGAGGTCAAAGATTACGTCCCAGACACCTTTGCCGGTACGACTTTCTGTCAAGTCACACTTCTCCCCACTTTCTCCCAACACTTCGGTCTTTAATGGCCCCTTTCCGTGATTTAAAATTGTCTTTATTCAAACAAAACAAAACATGGTGCGACGTAAACAGTTAAGACATTAAATAATGTGAAAAAAGGACATTTAAAGCCTCCAAGAGATTTGCTGCAGATTCATGTAAGTATGATTTTTTGCAGGATGATGTTGCAGCATCGCCAAAAGAAATCTAAATGTCAAATGTGCAGGTTGCTGTGAAATGTATTGAGCACATTCATGCTCCCCAGCTCCCCCACCACAGGAGGAATAACAATGCACAGAAGATAGACTTCTCACAGGTTTCCTGAGCGTTTAGGTCACCTGTTTGGACCGTGACGTATACACAGAATTCTAATAGGTATCCTGGGCACATTTATGATCTCAATAGAACACACTTTTCCTGATTTTGATGACTCTATCCTAGATATCAGCATCAAGGGAGACTTTAGACCCGTGGTGAAAGAAGTACTTAAATCTTTGTTACAAGTAAAAGCCCTGCATTCAACATTCTACTTGAGTAAAAGTACAAAAGTATTAGCATCAAAATATACATTAAGTCCCAAAACTAAAAGTAGTTGTTATGCAGAATGGCCCATTTTAGAAAAAAATATGTTATATTACTGGATAATAATGTGTTAATGTGTTCATAACTTTAATGTTGCAGCTGGTAAAGGTGGAGATCATTTAATGACTTTATATACTGCTGGGTGGCTTGTGAAGTTTAATGTTTTACCT
Source organism: Perca flavescens (assembly GCF_004354835.1). Classification (NCBI taxonomy): domain Eukaryota; kingdom Metazoa; phylum Chordata; class Actinopteri; order Perciformes; family Percidae; genus Perca; species Perca flavescens. The sequence continues at coordinate 28,673,316 of NC_041347.1, forward strand.
TATCTTTTATATTTATTTGTAGATTATATTCTGTATTATTAAAGTGATGGTTCGGAGTAATTTACCCTAGGGTCCTTTGCACCATGACCTCGAGCCAAACACCCCCCCAGAAGCTTTTTTCACCTGGGTCTAACATTGGGCGAGTTAGCGTAGAGTAGCGTTAGCCGCTGAATAGCTTAGCGCAGGGGCTAATGGACCCACGTTTGTATCTCTTAAATGACCCCACTAATAATGCCCGAAATTATACCAAAGGTCTACACTAGTATATATAGGTTATGCACTCATAAAACGATGGATTGGAAAGTTTGTAAGTACACCAGAAGTGTATGTAAATAACACTTGCCTGCTGGCTTCTGCTCTCTGCTGTTGTTGTTGTTGCTGTGAGACGAGTGCTTAGGGCTGTCTACAAATTACAACACCGAAAAGAGATGCAACAAAAATATTTTTTAATTGAAGTTATTTTTTAAAGTAAGTGCTGTAATATAACTAGCAGGAGACAAGTAATAATTGAGGTAAGTTTGGAGACATTACCTTATTTAATCATTAAATTAATAAATATTTTTGTTGTATCTCTTTTCGGTGTAGTAATTTGTAGACGTCCCTAAGCACTCGTCTAACTGCAGGTAGCAGCAGCAGCTGCAGCAACAGAGAGCAGAAGAGAGCAGGCAAGTGTTCATAAACTTCTGGTGTACTTACAAACTTTCCAATCCATCGTTTTATGAGTGCATAACCTATTTGTACTAGTGTAGACCTTTGGTATCATTTCGGGCATTATTAGTGGGGTAACTTACGAGATACAAATGTGGGTCCATTAGCCCCTGCGCTAAGCTATTCAGCAGCTAACGCTACTCTACGCTAACTCGCCCAATGTTAGACCCAGGTGAAAAAAGCTTCTGGGGGGATGTTTGGCTCGAGGTCATGGTGCAAAGGACCCTAGGGTAAATTACTCCAAACCATCACTTTAATTCAATCTGCTAAGTAACTAAGGTTATCAAATAAATGTGGTGGCGTAAAAAGGACAATATTTGCCTCTGAAATGTAGTGAAGTAGAAGGATAAAGTAGCAGAAAATTAAGTAAAGTACAAGTACCTCAAAATTGCATTTTAAGGTGCACTATGAGTTCCTGCATGGTTTCAGCGCAATTTCATATTTGTCTCAAATCGTAGAAATCTCTCCATCTCTCCTTGATCTGCTAGCTGCCTGTCCCCTGAATACACTGTGAAAAAGGGGTGGGGGTTAGTGACAGTCAGTTATGGCGTTTTTCCATTACATGGTACCTGCTCGACTCGCCTCAACTCTACTCGACTCTACTCGCCTCGACTCGCTGTGCTTCCGTTTTCCATTGCAGATTTTAGTATCGCCTCAGCGTGACTGGTCGTCATAGCGACTGCCGTGGGCGTGGCTTAGTAGCTTGCTTTTCCCATTGACATATCCCCGCATATCCCCGACTCATTTCCTGGTTCTCCGTCTCCGTAAACAACATGATATCAAAGAGATAGTTAACGTTTACTGCTTCAGGTTTCCCACCGTGGTCACATATATATGACTCTAGAGTCGCTACTCGCTGCGGAGATAATCACCGTCACTTTCTCACTTCTCCCTCGCTCACTAGCTCCCCACACACACACATACGGAGACTCGACACACACACACATCACACATGCACACACCAGCGCACCAGTATAACCATCAGGCCACTTGTATGCTACGGAGAAAGCTCCGCGTGGAGCCGCCGGCAGCAAAAAAACACCGCTGGCTAAACTATTTAAAAATGTCGTCTGTCGCTAGCAACGCAGTGATCAGTGACGATTCTTTCCGACCAATCAGCAGCCTGCAGGGTTTCACGTCACCTTCTCGGCTCGCCTCAGCTCGCTTGGAACCTCGACTGAGGAGGTACTAAAAAAAGTATCTGTTAGCAGGTACCAGGTACTTTTTTTCGTAATGGAAAACCAAAAAAGTCGAGTAGAGTCGAGGCGAGGCGAGCAGGTACCATGTAATGGAAAAGCGCCATTAGTCATGACAGTTACGGAAACATGGGGGGAGGGTTGAGCTTGCTCTGTTTTGTTTGGAATTAACTTGGAACGTCAACAGATGTGACGTCATGCAGGAACTCATAGTGCACCTTTAAGTGTGGTACTCAGTTACCTTTTACCACTACTTCAGACTTTATACTTTCAGTCTCTCAGTTTTTTAGCTACCATCTACAAACAGTTCAACTTCTGCATGCACTACAACTTGTACAAATGTATGTAGCCTAGCCTATCTATCTACTGTTTGTCAGTAAGTCCACGAGACTAGCTATGTCTTCTGACCCTCTGAAGCACAACTGGCAACTCTGTATTTATCTGTTTCTATATATTTCCTCTGTAGATGTTATAGAGGCTTTGTCCAACCCTATTCGATACGTCAACCTCCTGGAGCAGCGGTCCAAACAGCTGGCGGCTCTGACTCTGGAGGACGTGGAGGAGGACACACATACTGAGGTCTGTCCTCTTTCCGCTGTTTTTATGTTTCTGTCTTGAAAGCAGAACTCTAATTCTGGTTGATGTGGTTTTTTTAGGATGAGGCGGACAGCTGTGCAGAACGTAAGAACGATGTGAAATCAGCTCCTCTGGAGAACGGGCTCAGCCCCGCCCCTGGCCCTGCAGGCCACGCCCCCATGACGCCCAAAGCCTCCGCAGCCAATCAGCAAGCAGCTACCACAGGTAGCATCCACCTACAAACAAAGGCACTCATTCAGAGAATGTGTGAATAATTGTTGTTATTGATGTTGATTATGTCTTTTCTGCATTTTAGAAGCAGTCAAACCAGCAGCAAAGAGTGAAGATCTGGTTTTAAGTGTTTTGATAGGTCAGTATCTTCCTTTCTAATCATTTTTGGAAAAAACTATCCACATACCTTTTTATGGTGCATACAAATACTAAATTAATAATTATTGACATATTAATATATTTATGTATCATGTTTTCATGTTAAACATACATGTGGCACAGTGACTACTTAAGCTTGTGGATCTTACCTACAGGCCAGTAAGCCTATCATCAGTGTTGTGTAAATAATGATAATAAAAAAATCACAAATGGGCAGATTTATCTTTGCTAATAATATGTTGGATTCAGGTTTGTTTATATTTTCAGACATATTTTAACTTTTGGAAGAAAGAAAAAACTGTCAAGAAATTATCAAACAATAATTTGGTGGCCCCACTCGGTGGGACACAGTTAATATGTTCTAGTGTTACAATCCATTTATGTAATCAAAAATCCAAGTATTCTGCTTGTAGCATGATACAAGCCTTCCGTGAACGCGCTTCACCCTCAACCCTCCCCTACGCAGTTGCTAGTAGTAAAGGAGGACACGGAGGATTAAAAAACATGATGGACTCTTCAGAAGAGGTCATTATCTTCACTTGAGTTTCTGCGCGCGAAAGTCACCCGATGACACCAATTTCTAAACATAGCCATACTGAGTATAGATGGTTCGATACCATTTATTGATTCCCGATACCGATTCTGATACCTGAACTTGCGTATCGGCCGATACAGAGTTAGTTTTGACAGCTGTATACTACTATCCCTGTATGGATGTGATATTATCTCTATCTGTTGTCAGTCTGGCTCAGGTTAAACTCTTTGTGAAACATGAACAAACAAACAATGAATGCCACAGAACTTTCTTTCATTATCCAGTTTGACAGTCAGTTATAACGGAAAAAGAACATAAATAAACTACTTCAACGTAGATTTTCTTTAGGGCTTTATTACGTGGTATCAGATCGGTGCATAAACTCCAGTACTTCCCGATACCAGCGTTTTAGGCAGTATCGGAGGCACAGTATCGGAGGAACATCTCTAATACTGAGAGATACAGAGAGAGTTGTGTGGAGCTGATAGTCTTAATTAGCTTTCTAGCAACTCATTTGGCAATGGCTTGAATGTAATGGACGTTCATTAATATCAAAAACTTACGCACTAAAGCTTTAACCTTGTTGTCTTTCTATATCCATAAATAAACCAAACCAAAACCAAACAAGAGAGAGAGAAATACACCAGAGAAAGAATAAGCTTTATTAAACAATGTTGTGTGATCCCTTGTGGTAACAGATGTTCAAGTGTGCACCATAGAGAGTCTTCAGCAGTCAAAGGTTTACCAGAAGGAGCAGAGGCGTCAGTTTAAAGAGCTGAAGGAGTTAGTGAGGAGGCACCAGAAGAAAACCTCCGAGCTCCTCCGAGAGTTCAACAACAAGCACAAGAAGGTGGCCAGACAGTGCAGCAAGAGCAGGTACACACACATAAAGTCCTCTTCTCATCTTACTACTTTAATATCGAGCCAAACATATCATTTCATTGTCGCCTAACTAAAATTATCATTACCCCTCTCTTGTTCTGTGTGAAGTGAAATATACTTAATTATTGTAACGTCAAAGTCTAGAACTTATCAGTAGTCAAGAATGTTTTCTGTGTTTTGTATAATGCACATCGGTATTCATTTAAAAATGTGTATACGTTCATTAGGGCTTCGTGTTCGGACGGTGAGAAAGACGAGCGCCTCCAGCAGCTGAGAGATGAGCAAGAGCAGCAGCTTCTGGCTCTGAGGCAGGAACAGTACTACAGCCAGAAATATCTACAGAGAGAACATATTAAAACGGTAAACTTACTGCTACTGCTGACCCTAACCCTAGTCAATGTCTCTAAAGTTTTCGTTCTATCTATCTATCTATCTATCTATCTATATTTGGATGAACTAATTTAAAGCTCCCTTTCTGTTGCAGACAGGAAATAAAAAAAGACAATAAGTGTCTTTGAATGGTGGACGTAACACAATATAACAATACAAATAACAAAATAAAAGAAAAATGGATTATGTGCTCTCAAATTAGGTTATATGGTATGTTGTACATTTAGGATTTATAGTCAAGTTCCAAACCAACGGTCCAGGTTCTGCAGTAAATAGATCTACGTTGGCCAGGCCCTGTGTTACGTTGGCCAGGCATGCTTTGAACAATTTAAATGTGAACCAGTGTTTCTGTTTTCTCCAGCTGACAGAGCGACTGAGCAGTCTGGCTGAGGAGAGTCACAACAGCCAGATGAAGAAACTCAAAGACATCTGTGACAAGTGAGTTACAAATCTGGACATAGGCGTAATTTACAAATAATCAAAACTGGCCAGTGCAACAACCCCCCTCCCCCCCCCCAAATATCTAATTATAATTTCCTTAACATAATTAAAGAAATTTACACCAGAAATTGATGCAGAAAAGGCACAAATTGTTGCAGAAAAATTCACCAGAATGCAGGAAAATTAAGTGTAAAATTTCAGTGATCTGATTGTAGAACCCAAAGTTACGCCCTTGAATCTGGGACTTAAATGACACACATTAGGGTGTTTATTCTCTATGGGGAATTACACAAAGAATTAGATTGTTACGAGCTGCTTTCATAAAAGACGTAGCTTGAGGAGATGTTCCAGGCAAGTTTGATCTCACAGTATGTACAACTAAGACATTACATGCCATGATACTGAAAAAAGCTGAAACAAATCAAATACATTATGTTTGAAAATTGAAAAGGATTTCAGAAATGTCACTTTCCCATCAAAGTTTGTTTATGTAGTCAGTTTCTATTCATATTCATTTCTATAATCTGGTATGCTTTAACTACAAAAGGTGGCTCAATACGATGCTTTACGTTTGATATTTTGGGGCGATCCCTGGTAAAACATCTTAGCCAGTGAGCATCATTTACCACTTTTTAAGACCACTGCCTGCTGCAGAAACAACCATTTTCAACCCCAAATGTTTGTATTTGAATTTATTGAAAGGATAGCCCCTTGAGAAGTAGCATCTCATTTTCAAGGTGGTTCTATTCAAAATTATAAAACGCATACAAACAGAGCAGCATTACATAACAAACATAAGCTACACTACACTACACAGATACAGACTGCTTGCTGCTCACCCTCTCTCTCCCACACTCCCAGCTGTTATACAAGATAATGATATACGTTAACCTGGATAATAAATCAGTTACATCAGAATAAACAGCAATTGAATCAATTATATTTTGAACCACTTTTTCAGTTTTTTTTTTTTCACCGAACCCTCCCACTTTTAGCTCTAATGTTTTTCCTGCTGCCATAGGGAGAAAAAAGAGTTGAAGAGACAGATGGATCGAAGGAGAACAGAGAAGATCAACCAAGCAAAGACCAAAGAGAAACATCTGGCTGAAGAGTACGATCCATAAAACAGACACACACACACACACACACACACACATTTTAATCTATTGTACCCCCCTCAATACAGTAGCTCCCTCAGCTATTTCATACACTGATCCATGCAGCTGGTTTTGTCAGAAGAGAAACAATGTTTAGCTCCAACTCATCTGACATCATCGTGTGTTTCCAGGGAGAAGAATGAGATCAATAAGTCCTACGTCAATGAAGTCGTCCAGAATATAAAACGGGTGAGCAGAGGATGAAGAATTTGGGTTACAGGATTTTTTTAAATGTTTTCTGTAGTCTAAAAACCTGCAGAGATGATGATGAAAATGTTATGTTTGCAACACTAACTCTCTGCTTGGCTGTTGCTCAGTCTCTCTGCAGTCATGCAGCGATTCATAAGACTCTTTGACTGTCTATCTTTCTGTCTCCAGCTTGAGGAGACTCAGACAAAGCGCCATGATCAGCTGGTGGAACAGCACACTGAGCTCCTGCAGGGGATACAAGACCAGAAACCAAAGGTAAAATACAATATGTAAATTGTCTTTCTCCGTTCCTTATGAAGCTCCCTTTGGGTCCCTGTCTTGCCTCAGTGTAATGCACCTCCTACCCCTTCGTTTACTTCACGCTTGAATGCGCCACACAGCAAGAAACGTCTTCTTCACGGGACTCCAAGCTCTCCAAGCTGCTGCTGCTGTCTGTGGCTCCAAACCCACACAATTTAGGAACAGTACTGACGTCAACGCGGGGCGTTTGAGTGATGTAAAGTGCCCTTTGGCAGCCATATTGGAGCTACTCAACTTTAAGCAGCAATGGCTGAAAACAGCTGTTGGCATATTTTTAACATACAACCCTGTATCTGTCTCAACACTACGAAATAAACAAGGAATATTTCTGTGTTGTTTTTGAATTCACTGATTGTGTTTTTTTTAAAGATTATCTTTTGGGGCATTTTTAGGCCTTTATTGACAGGACAGTTGAAGAAATGAAATGGGAGAGAGAGGGGGAATGACTTGCAGCAAAGGGCCGCAGGTTGTAGTCGAACCATGGCCCACTGCGTCAAGGAGTAAACCTCTATATATGGGCGCCCACTCACCCCAACTGAGCTATCCAGACGCCCACTGATTCTGTGTTTACATAATCTCAGTTTGGTTTGCAGCAGTGGCTAATCATGGTGAAGGAATCAATCCGAACGCAATCTCTAATCAACGTGAATTATAATTCTCCTGTGTTTCTGCAGCTGCAAGGGGCCGTGGAGGCAGAGTTTCAGGATAAGTTCCAGTGTTTGCCCGGAGAGATTCAAGCATACCTGCAGGACAGGAAGACGGAGGTTAGAGGACACAGCAAGTCCCGACCATCGACCCCACACGAAACGCTGTCAGAGGAGGACTGAGGAAGAACAACATGTGACCAGGAGTGATGAAGAAGAAGAGTCGATGAATCAGTGGAAGTAGAGGAAGTAAGAGGGAAACGTTGAGGAAAGGATAGTGAGTCTTATTTAGACTGTTACTTTTCTTTTTAATGGAAGAATGCTTTATTGGTTTATTTTTTAATTCCATTCAAGCATGCACTTCGTTGTCTATCTATCTATCTATCTATCTATCTATCTGACGGTTTGTGCATTGAACATACTATTTTATATGCACATGGAGAGATGTTTTACAATATAACACAATCACTTCAGCAGTGTTTTTAGTCAATTCCAAGCAGCTATGGCCATGACAACTTTTACAATGGTCAGAATCAAAAACTGCAATAATAATGCACTTATAAACAGCACCTGGAGGTTATTTTACTTTGCTCAAGAGCACTTTGGTGATAGTAATGAGTGAGATGCGCATGCTTCTCTTTCACTTTTCCCCATGCAGATATATCTTGAAAATCAAGAAAATTAAGTGCGATTAGAAATGATGTATTATTATTATAACAACCCAGGATGATGTGCACAGCAGCACAAGATAACACACCCATACCATCGTGTGATGTGAATACTGTATACTTTTCAGGATATGGGAAAATAAACACACAGCGATTTTAATGTTATTTTATGTTACATCAATCTCACTGCATCTAATGTCATGTAATATTTCAAGTGCATTTTATGTGGCAGTTTTTTGGGGTTGATGATTGTTCATCCACATTACAAGTAAGACCTTAACAGGGATGAAGCCCATATTCAGAATATTAAAGGGATAGTTTGGATATTTTGAAGTAAGGGTACTTATCCTTAGCCAAGGCAAGGCAGTTTTATTTATCTGGCACCATTCACACATGAAGCAATTCATGGTGCTTTACAGGGGTGAAAAATACATAAAGAATATAACATTAAAGCAACATTAAAATTACAAGTAAAAGAAAAATAATGCACACAAAAAACAACCAAATAAATAGTTTGAGATAATAATACCAATTTAAAAGAAATTATATTCCAAAGACAATAAAAACAAAGCAAGCAAATAAATAGTTAGATTATTTTACAGATGATTACAGATAATTGTCAGTGTATTATCTACAGCGGCATCTAAACGTTAGTTAGTAGTTAGATTTAACCATTTTAAAACATCAAAGTCACACAATAACACAAACGGCCTAACCGAATGAGGCAGCGGTAACTGCCGGAGTCCGGTGGCTTTGAAGAGAGCAGAAGAAGAGAGAGACAACGGCTTCAGTTCCCTTGTCTGAAAGGGCTATCTGACAGCAAGGTAAAGATGTAAAAAACATCATAAATATAGCAGAACACTTAAACTGATATAGATTATTTTTAGGTGCCTAAAATACGTTTAGCTGCTGCCTCCGTCCACAGCAGGACATAGCTTAGCTTCCGTGTCGGTACTCCTGCCTGCTTCTCCAAACTGGGGGCGCGCTGGCCGCCATCTACTGTAGCTCAAGGCTCTGACACACCGCCCGATGGCCAACCGTCGGCAGGAAAGGCAGTCGGACTGATCAGTCTCCCCGAGTCGGTCAAAAAAGTGCCTCGGAACACAACGAAGCTACGCCGACTTCAGCGTACGTTCTGCGCTTGCGTGAGACGTAACACGTCTCCGTAACAGACCGGCAGCTGATTGGACGAATGCGTCACGTGGGTCTGGCTTCCCCCGAATTTCAAAGCCGACCACAATGGGGGCTCGTTCGGAATACAACCTCGTATTTTACGAAAAATAGTTCACCGAAACGTGTTTCTGAAAACATTTTAAGCGAGACATAGGCCGTGCAGTTGCTGAATCTGTCTTCATTTCAGATCGACAAAGGTCAGTTTAAAAGATTTTCGTCAGATTTTGAGAGGCGTTCGTCACGCTCATCCTGCTCCTCATTTCCGGTGATTTGTCATTGAGTCCGACTGCCCACTGGCCGATTCAACAAGTCAAATCGACGGCCCCTCCGACGGACGACAGCACGGAACACACCAAACAGACTTGAGTCACCAACCTCGCCAGACTATCCGACGGCCGACAATCGGGTTGGTGTGTTAAGCGCCTTAACACACTGACTATGGAGAAGTAGCTCATACAACCACACTTCAAAAAATCTGAACTATCTCTTTAATGAGTATGTCGACCCTTAATTTTGAGTGAGTAAATCATCTGAACTAGTTTAATTTGATAAAGAAAAAGACTCTCTGACTATCTGTACTTTGTATTTTACAAGATTTATGCCTAGACAACCACTCAATCATTCATTGAGTCCTCAAATACTTTGATTATGCATATATTGACTTACTTACTTACTTATTTATTTATTTATTCATGACATTTTGGGAGAAGAATTAATCACAATAGCAATTTCTGTTCATAGCATGACTGTTAGCCTGAGACATTTATGAACCAATGGACTTTTATTTTAATAATGTTTCATCGAAGGAAGAGGATTTGCACAGAAACATTTCGGGATAAGTACTTTTTTTTTATTTCTTTAAAAACATAATTTTCTGAGTTTTCTGAGCAGTAGCAGCAACGTCCCATCAGTTCCCTCCGACTGCTACCCAAATCGACTGACAGTTGGATGTCCTGTTAGAGGTGGAAGTCTACTGCCGCTGCATGATTTATTTGATTTGATGTGAAAGTGGTGTTAGCACAGTTATCATTCTGATATGCTATTTCTTTATTTATTGTTATTTTCATTATAATTAGGGATCAAGAACATAAACCATTTGTAAAAAATGTAAAATGAATGGAGCTTGTCTCTCTTTATACAGTGATCCTCCCAAAAAATATTTGTTGGAACACTTTCCATGTTTTGCTTTTCCTCTGCGCTAAGGCTTCAGCTGTGTTCAACAAACTTTTTGCAGGGAACCGTTTCTTCAAATTTAAGCCACTGTTGATTAAAGCTTTAGTGCGTAACTTTTTGATATTAATGAACGTCTGTTACATTCAAGCCATTGCCAAATGAGTTGCTACAAAGCTAATTAAGACTATCAGCTCCACACAACTCTCTCTGGATCTCTCAGTATGGCTATGTTCAGAAGATTGTGTTGTCCGGCGACTTTCCCGTGCAGAAACTCAAGTGAAGATAATGAGGTCTTCTGAAGAGTCCATCATGTTTTTTAATCCTCCGTGTCCTCCTTGGCTACTAGCAACTGCGTGGAGGAGGGGTGGGGGCGGTGCGCGATCACGGAAGGCTTGTATCATGTGGACGCGCTGACAGTTTTGTTGTCATTACTTAGAATTCCTCATGGGGGCGACAGAAACTACGCACTATAGCTTTAAGGTTAAACAATCTTGGCCACAGCCTATACTTGACTTTGTAAAGGTAGCCTACACTGCAATTTTAATGGCAATATTTTAGACTCAGCTGCAAACATTAAAGTACCTCACAATTCTGTTACCACTTAAAAGTATGTGTTTAAAACATGTTTAAAGTATGTAAAGTGGTTCACCAACAAAACGCCTTGTTGAACGCACCCTTGCTTTATTGATTAAACTGAGCATGCTTTATTGTCTTGGATTTCTCCACCAGATTAATAGTTTCTTGGTTTTACTGAATGCTATTTTAAGATCAATGGAAAATTAAAAATATTTGATCTAAAACTGAGGTGTTATCAGTTTATATTCCGAATGTTATAGTCCAACATCGCAGCTGTATTAACCTTTTGGAGAAGATGCACTGATGAGGCGAATGAGAGGAGGTATAATTACTGTTGTCAACCACATCAAGACAAACCCCCTGCAACGCACAAAACTCTGCCATCATTTTGTGTTTGAGCATGATGATGTGGGCTTTCACAGAGAAGCAGTGAACTGTAGGTGTCATGGGGGAGGAACGTGGAGGAGGGTTTTCAAGCTGAGATATGGTCTGTCATTATTTTGTTTAATGATGAAGTTTCTGCCTGTCGACGTCACTGACAGTATGGAAATTTAATGAATCGTTATATGTATATATGCCATCTACGATTTTCTTTCTTTCTTTTTATGGGTGGCTTATTTCTTTGTATTTATCTTGCCAGTACAATCAATCTTGCACAATGTTACCTTTGTTTTGTCATGGTATTTGCTTTCTTCTTTCATATTTTCTATAAACAGTCCATTTTACTTGCTCATTTCTACTCATGGTCACAAGGTTTCCAAAGGTACCAGATATGTTATGTTAAGTTAAGCTATACAATTAGGCATATTAACTCTTTTTTGTGCAATTTTGTAAATCTAATGTGACGGTACAGCCAATAGAAAATTGCATCCGGGAATCAATATTTTTCTCATTAAAGGGGAACTATGCAGTTTTTTTAGCTTAATTTACTGTAACTGAACAGCTTCTGAGTCATTGGAATGGTTATATGACTTTTTTTGGGTTTAATGGTGGTCGTCTCTTTCCCGCCCTAGCGCCTGTGAGAGGTAAAAAACACACTTGCAACTTTCGGCCGGCGTCAGGAAGTATCGCATGATATCAGGTCTCGCCATGTAACGAATTGCTTTACGGCACTGCACACATACGGCCATTCAGGAACCGGCTAACAAGGTAGCGATGGAGTTTTTCACACTATAGTCATGGCTGAGCCGGCAAAAAAGAAGCAAAAAGCTAGGAAAGCATTGTCGGAGGAACAAAGAAAGAGGAAACGGCAGACTGACCGAGCAAGAAGTCAGACACACAAGTAAACATAGGAGCTGCTGCCAAATATCTATTCTGAAGCTGTAGGGGGGGCTCAATAGAGAAACCTGTGAGCAAAAAGCGAGAAAACAGCAAAGAAATGGCCATAACTGCATAGTGCTCCTTTAACAACGGATCAATGACTCTGTGAAAGGGTTCCCTCATCCCCACAGAATGTTATCATCACCTCTGCAGCCTCTTTTAGCTCATTGTTTTGGTTTTACTGCTTCAGTTGAACAGGGTTGATGAAATTACCAAACAGCCACTTGGGGGCAGCAGAGACAAGCTGTAAACACAACACTGACATATTATCAATCCAATATTTACTCTCTTTTAGCTCAATTTTTTGGTCTTTTGGACTAAATCCTAGGGGAATATATGGCTCTTTAGCTGCTAGATGTTTCACTTTCTTCACCAGCTAGTCTCTAACTGTGTCTGTCTTCTGCTTGGTGAAGAGCAGGTCGTGTACAGTGGGCTTTTTAGAGCTTTGTCACTGAAAACAGCTGCCTGCTGTGACTAAAAATGATGCTGATGATGAGGAGTGAGAGTGAACCAAAAGATTAAAGTTGCGGGCCAGAAAACCAAAACAATGCAAGCGTCCCCTTTCACATGCAAGTAATCATGTTATCCATTGTCACTAATTTATTTTGCTACTTTAAGATGATATGTCAGAGATTTATAAATAAATAAAAAAGTAGTGGTATTTTATAGATTAAAATTGTATGCTTAAACGTTCAAGCTTATTTGCTTTTAAAGGTTAGTTTAGGAAATTTGAAAACTTTTAGAACTTTATGCAGAAGAAATTGTTCATGTTATAAACCTGTTGATAATGAGGTCTGTGATAACCCAGAGTAACTGGAGCAATGTTTTTGGAAAGAGGTGTTGGTGACATTCAGTGGAGGCTAAATCTAAGAGTCGGATATCTCACAAGCTGGAAAGATAGAAACTAGAAAAACAAACATCATCAACATCTGCATGAGATACCAGAGGTGTAAAGTAACTAATGGCATTTTTCCACTACATGGTACCTGGTCGGCTCAGTTCGCCTCGACCACGGTGCCCCCTCATGTGTGAGGTCGAGCGTGGTTGGTCGTCATAGCGCCGCCGCAGGAAACTGCCGTGACCTAACGCGACACACACACAGAACGTTGAATGTGTGTTTTTTTTTTATTCTCAGCATGTGGCTGTTGTCAATAGAAGCTGGAGGCAGCAAAAAAAACAAAAACTGCTGGCTAAACTATTTAAAAATGGCGGGTTTGTTCAGGACACCCTCTTTGACGTATATATAATGGAGCAATAGACCCCGTTGCTCTGGACGGAGACCAGTGAAGGCTATTAGAAGCACTTTTCCGGTGATCTCTTCCTTTACTGCGCAGCCTCCAACTGACAGAGACAACGTAAATGTGACGTGAGCAACGTGTCTGAAAGTTGTAAGTCTTCTGGTAGCTGTGCCGAGAGAAATCTCAATCATTCCCAATCTTACAGAGACGGAGAGTGTAGGTATATGTAAGGAGATAACATAAGCACAGGCTAATTATTGCTAACTAACATGCTAGTTAACAATCGTAATTAAACCTAAACAGCTAATGTAAGTTGAAACTGCCTTTCGAGCTTCTCCTGTACTATACGGTAATTCCTCTACTATGCGACAGTAAGTCGTGTGGTTATGACACAATCGTTAGCCTATTTTTACAAAAAACGTCTGCTACAGAGCCATAACGTGAGATACAAGGTAATGGAGCCTTTTATACATTGTCGTGTTTCTTTAGAAATAAACAATGGACAAATAGAGTCTTTAAACGCTTCAGATGTAAAGTTATTCGCAGTCAAGTGACATAAAAAAAAAATGGCGGTCAGTGGAATGCTAACAGGAGGTGATCGCTTTGTAGCAACAAAATGGCGCCATCGGAGGTTCGAGTTCTGAAGCGAAGCTTACCCCCTTGGACACTCCCCGTCTGTCGCTAGCAACGATGACGCAATGACTAGTGACGATTCTCTTCGACCAATCAGGAGTCTGCAGGTTTTCACGTCACCTTTTGGTATCGCCTCAGCTCGCTTGGAACCTCGACGGAGGTGATACTAAAAAGCACCTGTTGGCAGGTACCAGGGCCTTTTTTTCATAATGAAAAACCAAGAAATGGCGAGTAGAGGCGAGGCGAGTCGAGCAGGTACCATGTAGTGGAAAAACGCCATAAGTAGGGTACATTTACTCAAGTGCTATACTTAAATACAAGGTAGATCTATTTTTAGGAGTATTTCCATTTTAGCTCTTATATTCTACTATTATATTATCTGACTGCATTGGTTACTATTCAGATTAAAATTTAAAAACCTGTAATGAGTTTCTCAAATGAAATATTGTTAAACATAAATACTAACCTAAAGTTAAAGTACTAGTTTAAAAGGATTATTCTTTATATGATGGAGTAGCATTACGACAGCGGCCATTCTGCTGCTTAATGAGTAGGCCTACTTTTACTTTTGATAGGCTAAATATGTTTTAGGCTATTGTACTTTTAGGCTTGTAAAAGTTTGACTTAAGTCAAAGTCCTGCATTAAGTTGAGTATTTCTACAGTGTGATATTGCTTTACTTTGTGTTAAAAAAAGGTAGGCTAAGTGAGAAAATATAAATGTAATTTGTTTGTTTTCTACTTCTACGTGAACCAGACAGTTGCAGTTCATACTGTGTCCAGCAGATGGCGAGACTGAGCCGCGAATGGCCTTTATCTCTCGCCGTAAAAGAAGAGCTGCAGCCTCTCAGCATCAGCACCAGACGTCTCCCTCCTCCGATCTGTGCTCTCCTCCTCTTCATCCACTGCGGAACATCGGCCTGTTCTCCTCCAAACCCTCCGCCAGCGGCAGACCCAGCTCGCCATGGACAACTCCGGCAAAGAGAAGGAGGCCATGCAGCTGATGGCTGAAGCCGACAAGAAGGTCAAAGCGTCCGGATCCTTCCTCGGGGGGATGTTCGGGTAAAAAGGCTCTCATTCTCTGTTTACCTCTCTCTCGTTTTGGTATGGGGGAGAGATCTCTGCACGCGGGGCCTATCAAAGCCTGTTAATTGCCTCTGCTTTTCTTGACGGAGAAATCCTTCTAATATTCTAAGAATAGCCCCAGTGCTTCTCTGTGCATCTCAGCTTTAACGGCGTAATCAACCCTATTGTCGTAGCCTATTATTGTTGATTTTTTTTGTATAGGCTATTCCTATAATCTAGGCCTACTCTTTACATCCCTATAGGAGCTGGTAATGCTCACTGTGACATTGTGTCCTTCTGAAAGATGTATCCAAAGATTGTCATAGCGCCTTTTTTTTATCAGCTGTTGCATGCCGAAAATATGAGCTGTCATCGCAGCTAATGTGGCCTGCGTGACGTGGCCTGTCACGCGAGAGAAATGTAAATGTGTCACATCGATGCTGATGCTGCTGCTACAGCGGGATGTGAGCGGGATCGCACGGAGCGTGAGGCCGGGCAAGAGACGCAGGAGGGCGGTGAGAGCAGCGCAGTCAGGACGGTGTGCGAGGAGTCAGTCGGTGGTGATGCGGGGGTTGTTTAGTGTGTGTGTGTGTGTGTGTGTGTGTGTGTGTGTGTGTGTGTGTGTGTGTGTGTGTGTGTGTGTGTGTGTGTGTGTGTGTGTGTGTGTGTGTGTGTGTGTGTTTGCGCGCCCGAGTGTGCGCGCGGATGGGAGGGGCGGATGTTTACATGTCAAATAGAAACACTGGAATATAAATGATGTAATAGATAGATAGATAGATAGATAGATAGATAGATAGATAGATAGATAGATAGATAGATAGATAGATAGATAGATAGATAGGGAGATACATTATTGAATTGAGAGTGCATCTATTTGATCATTGTCTAGTAGTTTCAAATATACTAAAGCCAGTTATATTATACATTGTCAGTGTGTTTTGAATGTTGCATGTAGAGCAGTTTTATATAAATTTAGAGGATGTAAAAGTTGCACAATGTAGATATAACAAAGGGAATATTCAGTTTCTAAAAACTGTACCAAAGTACAAGATTCAAAACTCAACTTAGAGTTGAAGTGATTAGTTGTTTAACTGATTACTCGATCTATAGAAAAAGAATGGACCTTTTTCACAGCAGACATGTTGACTTGTCATAGTAGGAAAAGCACAGCTAAAATTGATAACCTTAACGATGGCTCAATTCCATCAAGTGTCCCAGTAAGCTATTCCACTGAGTCAGCATGCACAATACCAGGGCCTCTACTAAGTGGGATGCAGCCATCTTTAATGGGTTTGAATACACCTGTGCTTTTCCTATATGTCTGCCTTGAAAAAGGTCTAGTGGCAACTATTAAGCACCTAAGTCATTTATATAACAAGCTGTACCCATTTACAGCTTTTTAATGTTTTGCTTTCCTTTGTCTAATGTGATTAGTAACAGAATAATATTGGGTTGTTGGTGGACAAAAGAAGATATTTGAAGATGTAACCTTGGGGCATTTATTAACCTTTTCTGACATAATCCATTTAAGTTTTATTTCTGTTCATACTGCATTAAAAAAAAAAATCAGATTCATGCCAGAAAATATTAAATTTAAGAGAGTTTGAGAGCCAGCGTGAATGACCTCCACAATGACGTCATTCTGCTCTGCTCTCATTTTCTGCCTTTTAATTTGATGTTTTTATTATTTATTATATTATATAAATGTTATGATTGTTTTAATGCTAAGCACTATGTGTTATAAATTGTGCTGTATAAATAAAGTTTAGTATTAATAAAATGTATTATTATTCAACTGGACAGCGTTGCATGCTAGTTTAAAATACTCTTTCATATCGGAGGACTAAGTCAGAGTGACAGTTTGCAACATTAAAGTAAATACTGTAATTTAAAATGCAACACAAAGTCAAGTCATGGAGTTGAAATAAAATTAGAAAAAAAGAAAAGTAAATGATTAATTTTGTTTGTCTTTGCCTTTCCTGTGTGTGTGTGTGTGTGTGTGTGTGTGTGTGTGTGTGTGTGTGTGTGTGTGTGTGTGCGTGTGTGCGTGTGTTATAGGGGGAACCATAAGGTGGAGGATGCCTGTGAAATATACGCCAGAGCAGCCAACATGTTTAAGATGGCAAAGAACTGGAGTGGTAGGTGACACACACACACACACACACACACACACACACACATACACATATATATATATATATATATATATATATATATATATATATATATATATATATATACGTCACATACTCATACAGCATAATAAACAAAACAAAAAATCACATGAATGTGTGCATGAATAACCACCTCCCACACCAAACACCCCCACACAAGCTCACACACACATTTTAACAGGATATAAATGATTCTACAGCCTGCAAAGAGAGTTATATTACCACATAAGAGCTTTCATACAAACATTGGATTCATATATGAAATTTTCGGACAGTTTGGACAAATGAGTGAGAGGTTTCAGGCTGCAGAAACCAGTGTGTGTCCTAGAAAGAACAGCTGATGTGCCGATAATAGCTCATGCAGTATTTAGCTGTTTAGATGTGTGTTTAGATGGTTCTGCTGCCTGATGTGGGTCGACAGAGTGAATCATAAAAACAGTCACGCAGTGGAAGTTAATAAATGAGGAGTGTCAAAGGCATGTTTAGTGCAACTAGAAACTGAATTTAATTGCATTCATTCATTACCCATTTACAGCTTTTATTGTGTTGCTTTTCTTTGTTTAATGTCATTATGTCAGTGTTGGGTTGTTGGGGGATAAAACAAGATATCTGAAGCTCTCACCTTGGGACATTTTCTAACCTTTTTCTGACATTGCAAACAATTAATTGAGAAAATAATCTTCCAATAAATCATCCATAAAATCATGGAAATTACAGAGCTCCATTCTAAAAGACTCTGCTCTGATTACAGAAAACCTAAGATATAAATAACCACAACACAAAATAAAAATATAAAAAAACAAAATCTTTAAGCCAATTTAGTCTTTTACTTTTCAATTTGATTCATAGTTGAGTAACCAGTCTTGTCAGAAAGGAGCAGAGATAGGAGAGATACTGTTAAACCTTTATCTTCATAAGAAAGCAAACAGAATCGGTAACACAGTGACATAGTTCAAATAAAAAAATGAGGAGTATTTGGTCAAAGGCACGTTTAGTGAAACTAGAAACTGAATTTGGATTACATTTGCATTAACTCAACTTGTGTCCCATTCAAACTGTGACTGTGTGTGTGTGTGTGTGTGTGTGTGTGTGTGTGTGTGTGTGTGTGTGTGTGTGTGTGTGTGTGTGTGTGTGTGTGTGTGTGTGTGTGTGTGTGTGTGTATGTGTGTGTTTGCGTCTAGCTGCGGGGAATGCTTTCTGTCAGGCCGCTCGGCTCCACATGCAGCTGCAGAACAAACTGGACTCCGCCACCAGCTTTGTCGACGCCGGCAACGCCTATAAGAAGGCAGACCCACAGGGTGAGCACTGCTGTCCTTCACACACACACACACACACACACACACAGTGTCTCATCTATGATGTAAAAGTCTATATATCTTATATTGCTTCTCTTCCTTCCCAAATAGTTTGTGTTAAAGCATATTAATCAGTGGATAATTGGGCTTATTATTCTGATACATTTTATCAGACCTGGACTTTGTGAGTTCTTGGCAGATTCATATCATCTGGGAGCAAAAATAATATGTTTGTGTGTTGTTTTATTAGTTTGCCTTCCGATCCAGACCAGTGGTTCCTGGAGGATCATTTTTATTATACAAATTCTCCGTCCACCATTTCACCCAAATTTGCTTTCTTTTCTTCAGTGTCTTCATCATTTTCTCACAAATTATGGAATAGATAAACAAGGCAAAGTGTTTGTCAATGGATGCCCATATCTGATTTGGTACAAGCACATGCAATAATTAGTTTCTTCCTGCTGGATTTGGTGTTCAGCACATCTCTAATTGTGGTCTAAAACCTCTTTATGTGTGCTGTGTTGGTCTTTGCAATTGTCAGTGGTCTTCAGGCCTGTTCCCAACTTTGGCGATGCTTAAAGTCAGATGTAAATTCTTTGGCAGTCTTGTTTTCATATAATTTTTGAGGAATATGAGAGGTTTGAGCTCTGTGGTCTGGAACTATTGTTGGCTGAAAAGTGTGGAGTGAACACGGGATATATGCCAGAACATATCAAGGATGCTGATCATAGTCACTGTGGATTTAGTTTTAATGAGTATTTGTTTCACTTTCTCTAACGTCAGTTTTAATTCTTTGTTTACAGTAATCTCAGATGTAGTAACAAACAGGATTCTTCTCTCAGATGGTGTGTTAATCCACTTTTCAAGCCACATTTTTGCCGTTCCATCTGTTTTAAAGCAGAGGGCTTTAACATGCTGTACTAAAGTACAATTTTGAGGTACTTGAGTATTTTTATTTTCTTCTTCTTCTACTTCTACTGCATTTCTGTAGCCTGGTTGACACCAGACCCAGACACTTCTCAGTTGTAACTGCCTCGATTTTGGACATTGGAAATGGGTTTGAATGGGCTCTTCGCCAGACTGACTTGCAGAGCAAATCTCAAATTTGCCGGAAGTTCGTCAGCGTTTACCCAGGCTAGCATTTCTTCACTTTTTACTTCTAATGTGATGTTTCCAGTGGCCACTTGTGGTATTGCAACGTAAATTCCCCACCTGCGGCCCAAAAAGGATTTTCCACCAAGCTCCTTTGTAAAAGAGAGAAACCCAGGGGGATTTTTTTTTTTGCATACGCGCTGGGCGAGCAAATTCATTGAATAAAAGAGGAGCCATTTTGGGAACCGATATCGAGTTTTTAATATACATCCATGGGCAGAGCACAGATGCGTAGACCCGGAAACGTTGACCAATCAGAGCAGACTGGGCTTTTTCAGGAGGGGGGCTTAATCCTTGTGTTGTCTTCCTGTCGACCACAAACGTGTTGTCCTTCTGGGTCAAATTTGAAAATGAACTTTTTTTGGCACTATTTATTTTAACTGCTTTTGACACTTAAATTTGTTTTAGCACTTTAAAAAAAAAAAAGTTTTAATTCATTGTCAATAAACCTAATTTCTATGACATACTACTTACTTTTTGAGTTTAAAAATTAAAGCTAAAATTATGAATTATTTTGACTTATAGATACGATCAGAGGATGTTGAGTGAATCACACACTGGTTTATGTCAAAGTTGAGTCAGGATACTGCTATGAAAATGAATAAAGAAAATAAAAAATACAATCGAAGTATTCATTTATTTTACTTGCGATGAATATTGTATAGGTTCCATACAACGTACATGCATGCATCTAAGCTATTTGGGGCCAATTTGGTTGTAAGAAACCCATATTTCTGATATAAAAAAACTATGAAAACGGGTCAAATTTGACCCGAGGACAACACAAGAGTTAAAAAGACAGGCGCTCTCAGGCAGAGGGTGAACACAGGTGCAGCAGCCGTGGGCAATAATAATAAAATAAAGTGTTTTTTGAACATTAAAGCATGTAAACATGTTATAGTAGAAAATACAAATATGGACCTGAAAATTGTCTCCTTTAAGTATAATTTGATGCTAATACTTTGGTACTTTAACTTAAAACCACTTTGAACGAGGACTTTTACTTGTAGCAGAGTATTTCTACACTGAGGTATTACTACTTGCCATGATGAAAGGGGAAGCCTCTGTATCACAGTCGGAGTCAGGACCCTGAGGTGGTATTGTTGGAGGATTAAACTGGGTCCCTGGGTTGCTCTAGGAAAATTGATATCTGGGTTATGCTGCAACAGCCCTCTTGTGATAAGTTTAATAAATGCTATGGGTTAGCAGGTTGGTAGTCACAGGGGGAGGAAACTGAAGGAGTTTTAATTTGACTGAGTAGGCTCAGAAGGCTTCAGCAGACGCTTTCTAGTTTCCTTGTATTTATAACATATCTTCTTTCGCTCTAATCTGTCTCCTTCCAGAGGCCATCAACTGTCTAAACCAGGCCATTGACATCTACACTGACATGGTAAGCTGTGCCTCAACCATTGAACAGCTCCCTGTGACAATCACTCTTATCTTTGAGTAATACCTTGTGTGTGTGTGTGTGTGTGTGTGTGTGTGTGTGTGTGTGTGTGTGTGTGTGTGTGTGTGTGTGTGTGTGTGTGTGTGTGTGTGTGTGTGTGTGTGTGTGTGTGTGTGTGTGTGTGTGTGTGTGTGTTGGTTACAGGGTCGTTTTACCATCGCAGCCAAACATCACATCACTATAGCGGAGGTTTATGAGGCGGAGCTGGTTGATATTGAGAAGGTATGTGACGGTGGATAATGATTTTCAGTTTCTTTTAGGTTTGTCATTATGTTTTTGTTGAATATACGATATTCAACAAGAATATGATATTCTGTGCTAAACTGCTTGTTTTTTGTTTTCAGGCCATTGCCCACTATGAGCAGGCAGCAGACTACTACAAGGGAGAAGAATCTAACAGGTACAGTATATGTGCTGAAATTAACACGCACATGACTGGAGCGGGAACATTTAGTGGATTAATCAATGTCAACAGAACATCATTCTGCAACTATTTTGATAATATAGGCTATCATTTGTGAGTCAATTTGTTAGCAAAACATTTGAACATTGAACACAAAAAGCTATTTTGAGATTTTCTTTTGGACTCTGGGAAATTGTGTAGTTCATCTTTCCCGATTTTCCGGGAAAAGTTTGTATAATTGAGAAAATAATTGTCAGAATCAGGTTTATTGCCAAGGAATTTACATTGGTAGGTCAGTGCATCACTATAAAAGAAAAGAAGAAGTAGCCTTCTACAAAAGTCAAGAATCATGGATATAAAATAGAAAGATTTGCGATAAGAAAATCTCAAAAAGGAATCAAAAACATTTGTTTTTTAAAATTAAAATTAAAAAAGAGTTGTACATTATTTAAAACAAAGACAATGGAATGTGCAAAATAGATTGATAATGAAAATAGAATCATTAGTTGTAGCCCTAGACATGTCAGTATATGTTCACATGTGTATTTACAATATAGGCTCATGCAAAAAAACTAATTTACAGCATATTCTTCAAAATAACTCTTTCATAACCACCTTCAATGTTGTTTCTAAAAGAAATGTTTATTAGTAGTTTTTTGGAATATTGCTAACAAGTATTTTCAGTATTGACTGATTTATTTTGCGATTTAATTTGAGGATAAACTTCTTTAAATTGCACCATCTTGTTTTAAACAACATTTAAACAAAAAACAAATCCATAAATTATAGTGATGATTATAAATACAAAACAAACAGAACAGCATAATCTCTAAACGTTTGATTTCTTTTTTTTTGTCATCTGAACTGATTCATTGCAAAAGTTTGAGTTTGAGTGTTAGAATAAATACTTTCACTATGTAGCTTACTTTTGTTCATACATAGAATACGTAGAACAGTCTTGCGTTGAAATTTGCCGATGACAGTGCACTAAATGTTGTTGACAGTGTGGCAGTGAGTCACAATAAAAGGTGCAGCCCTGTAACAATATGATGAGGTGGTCCTTGAACGATGCTGACTCCCACTCCTACAGAGTTATTACAGGGAAGCCCGGTGGCCTTTACAGTAGGGCAACACATCATCCATCATCTAGATGAGACTTCTCTACAAAAGCTCGGCCTGGAAAATCTCACTCCTTATACTTCCACTTGCTGTGAGCATAATGGTGGAAACCAGTGGGGTAGTCTAATGTATTGTGGTGGGTATACTGTACTGTATATGTATATGTTTGGGGGGTTGGGGTCTGGGTGCCCTTCCCCAAGGGAAATTTTCAGTATCAAAGACTTCATTTCCTGAATTTTGATAAACTTTTATGCAGCAATTCACGGCTAAAATACATTTATTTAGCATATGAAAAGAAAAAAAAAACACAGATGACAATTTAAAATATGTCAAAAATATAATGGAAAGTATGTTGTTGTGGGTCATTGTGCATTTTTAAGTGGGTATATATAAATCCTGGAGCTTTCTTACTGAGTATACTGCGTGTACCTGCGTATCACATAGACTACACCCCTGGTGGAAACCATGGTGATACACATTAGCCGTTAACTCCTCTGGGTTTTTGTGTGTTTCAGCTCAGCCAACAAATGTCTTCTGAAGGTGGGACACTACAGCGCTCAGCTGGAGCTGTACCCGAAAGCTATTGAAATCTATGAACAGGTAACCGCTGAGTACACACAGTTTCTGAAGTCTTTATATAAAAAAAATGATCAGCACACATGTATATGGTGATGGAAATTGTTCATTTAAATACCCATTAGCTTGCACATAGTGGTCGCTAGTCTTCTAGGGTCCCCAAAAAAATAAAAAACAATTTACCGGTAATTAAAATATCAATCAGTGAACCAAGAAAACACAAAACAAGCCAAATGCAAGGACCAGGAAATAAGTGAAATGGCTCTAAACAATTGAAAATGACATTTTACATAGGAAAATAATAAAATGTTCTGTTTTTTATTACTTTTTTGTTGTCAGGGACTGTAGTTTGTGATGTTGTTTATTTGATTGCATTCAACTGTGAGGTGTAGTGGGATAGTTAAAACTTCCATAATATGAAAAATAAACATTCAAACAAACTTTCAGACGGTAGCAGCAATCATAAGTAAAACATCAACAATGAAAACAACAATACAAAAATTTAAACAGGTGAAAGTCCATAGGATTTTTTTTAACGTTCCATCTGATCACATTCTTCCTTAAAAGTCAATACTTTAGTGTGTTTCTGCTGTTTGTGTGTGTGTGTGTGTGTTTTTCAGGTGGCTATGAACACCATGGACAATCCTCTGTTGAAGTACAATGCTAAAGAGTATTTCTTCAAGGCTTCACTCTGTCACTTCATAGTGGATGAACTGAACGCCAAGGTAACACACACCTGTACATGCAAACACGCACACACACACACACACACACACACACACACACACACACACACACACACACACACACACACACACACACACACACACATACACGCACACAATGATTTATTTGTGTGTGTGTTGCAGTTGGCCATAGAAAAGTATGAGGAGATGTTTCCAGCCTTCTCAGACTCCAGAGAGCTCAAACTCTTAAAGGTATATTTCTTTAATTTTCTTTTTTTTCATCTCTTTCTCTTCATTTCTGTTATTTTATGAAAGTAAACATGCCGAGTACATAATTCTCATTAAAATAGGGTTTTGATTAGTCAAATACTCATTAAGAGTTTTTATTATGCCATTAAAAAGATAAATTTTTTTCCTCATGACCTTCTGAGTGTCCATAAATATCGTATTTAAGGTCATGTTTGCTATTGTATCTGCAGCCCATGCTCATTAAAGTTGTAATTATTAGTTATACATTAACAATGATATAGACAACTGGTCTGACAAAATCTAAGTAAATTATATTCGATTAAACATTTGAGAACTTCCATGTCATAGCTAAATTGGAGGTCATCTAAGTGATTTGCAAAAATATGGCTAAGTCATGAGGGTTTAAAACTCAGTATTTGCATTTTTCTGTTCACACACTATCGCTCACTATCCCTCGGTGTTAGAAAAGTCTCGTGTTGTGTTGCCACAGAAACTCCTAGATGCCCACGAGGAGCAGAACAGCGAGGCGTTCACGGAGGCCGTTAAGGAGTTTGACTCTGTGTCTCGTCTGGACCAGTGGTTGACCACGATGCTGCTGCGCATCAAAAAGACCATCCAGGGAGACGCCGGGGACCTGAAATAGACATGTTTACAGATTGGGGAGTCAGGGCGAGACAAGGGAAAGGGAGGGGGTTAAAGAGAGAAGAATTATCAGGATAGTAACGAAATTAGTAACTAAATGAAAGGAAGGGAGAATGACGGGCAGTGTAAAGATGTGTTTTGGTGGAAGAAAGGTCTATAACAAGAGAGGCAGAGAGACGGACATACGAAGGGGGGTAAAAGGGAGGGAGGGTGGGACTGAGGGAGTTTACACTTGTACATATCAGTTTGCATGTGACCCCAAAATATCTAAGCATTACCTTTAAACCCCCTTTAGATGACCCTGTGTCCCTTGTCTTACAGTATTGCTTCCGTAACACTGGACAGAATTGTACTTAAAGAGAAAGAAATAAAAGGTGTGTGTGTGTGTGTGTGTGTGTGTGTGTGTGTGTGTGTGTGTGTGTGTGTGTGTGTGTGTGTGTGTGTGTGTGTGTGTGTGTGTGTGTGTGTGTGTTTGTGTCTGTGTCCACTGCAGTAAGGTAAATTATACACTATTTGATGGGAAAGTGTGCAGGCCATATCAGATTTAAGGATATATGTTATTACAAAGGGATAATAACGTTATTTATGAGATAACTTATGAGATATTTATTGTCAATACTGAAAATATTATTTAGGTTTGTTATGGTACTCAGTGTTACGATTTGTCTTAATATTTTAGGTATTAGCCCTTCTCCTTTCTTCTTATTCTCCTGTCCCTTATCTGTTCCTCCTCCTCCTCTCCCTCCTCCTCCTCCTCCTCCTCCTCTGTCTCCCCTCATCCTCTCCTCACCCCTACACATTGTCAAAGTCAGTGATATCACCCATTGTGATCGGTTGCTTCCTTGTGTTCTGGCCAACGGTCAGTCGGTGCAGTTTGCCAACAGTGTTTACCACCGCTGCCTCGTTTGTGCATGTCTTTTTGTCATGTTGATGTAAGTGTTCTCCGTGTCGTGCTACCGTGTGAAGAACATACATGTAGCCTGGTATCATTTGTGTGAAATCAGTAAATATGTACCTCTGATACCGAGTTGAAATAAAAACATCATCGCTATAAGTATGTGGTTGGACCTTGCTTGCGGGTATAAAGCAATGACTGGTTGTAACGCCAAGGTCACAGCATGACTGTAGCACTGAACGCACTTTGTTTAAGGCAACAACTGGCAGGCTATGATGTCATTCTACAGCAATGATGGTTCCAAAACTAAATCAGTCTGGACAAAATCAATGCTTGAATTTGGGACAAAATAAACAACATTTCAATATTTTTTAACCCCTAAAAAGACTTATTCCATTCCCTTTTTTATTTTTTATTTTTTTTTTTTGGCATTTTAGGCCTTTATTTCTATAGGACAGCTTAGACATGAAAGGGGAGAGAGAGGAGGAATGACATGCAGCAAAGGGCCGCAGGTCCGAACCCGGCCGCCACGTCGAGGAGTAAATCTCTACACATGGGTGCCCGCTCCACCAGGTGAGCTAACCAGGCGCCCAATTCCATTCACTTTTTGATACCATTTAAATGGGGTTTAGGGTTAGCCTGTATAGATGGGGAGTTTAGGGTTGCTCTTGTGCCTTTGGTAACCAAATAATGTGATTGTTTAAGTATGGAGTGCCAGCATGTGGTGACAGCAGGTAGAGTCTGCAGACTCAGCAGTCCAAGGCACATGATGCCCATCTTTGGTGTAAATATTCTGTGTATCTGGCATTTTTTTTATCCTGCGTAGGTCCAAGCAAATACATTATCTGCAAGTGCTGGTATCCCCCAACCACATGGGGGTGCTATTACATTTAACAAATTATGCTGAATAACCTATAGGCTATGAATAACATAAATGTGTCCTAATGAGTGCTATTGAATATTACATTAGGATAATTATATAAACAATATGTTAAATGGCCATAGTTAGGCTAAGCCCTGTATATTATTACTAGTAGGCTACAACAACACAATCAGTAGCATATGCCACTATTAAACTATGAGTTTGGCCTGTTTCTTATAATTATATCATGATTGTGCATACACTAATCCTAATATTTTTCAACGTTTTTGTAATTCACTATCTGGTTTGTACATTTGCAGGTGTAGCACTCTCTATATTTGCATTTAAATAAAGCTTGAAAACGAAGTAGGCCTACAGATTGATTTTAATTAGTGCAAGCAAAGATTCGTCTCTGGTGTAATGGCAAAATAAGTTTCCCGTTCGAGTAGTGTCCCCAGAACGGTTACTCGGGCCTGGGTTAACAGTTCGGTTAAAAGTAAGGTTTAATTTAAGCCATAAACTGTTACTATTTACACTCTATGGTTTAAGCATGGCAGAATACGACTGTAGGCTCAGGATGTGGTAAAGGAGAAACACTAATCGCTGGAGGGGGACGATTTCGACGCAACACCTGTACAATAATACCCACAATACAGTTCGGCGGACCCACACATACAAGTTTCCGGTGTGGTGTGTGATGCACGTTCGTTGCTCCCTTGCATTGTATTTAGTTTGAGTGTAAATTGTGAACTTTCTCCATAACTGCTTGAGAAACAGTCGTAACAGTTTTACTGAAGAAGGAGAGAGCAACAAGCCGCCAAGATGCCGCGAATTATGATTAAAGGAGGCGTCTGGCGCAACACGGAGGTACGTGTTTACATGGCTAGCTACGTTAGCATAATGCTAACCACTAATAGAAACGCGAGTCGGAGTTAGCACGAAGCTAGCTGCTCATTTAACAGGATTTATCCCGTGTAGCAAGTTTAGTTTATTTGTGTGGCTGCCAACTATGTCGAAAAAGTTTACTAACGTCACTGCTTGTGTGATATTGTGTAACTTGTAACGTATTTTGTCAGAAAACATGGCTACAGCATTAGCAAGCATGACTGCAGCCTGCAAGAGTTTGCAAATGTGATCAAGTAAGCTAACATTAAGTGAGATTAGCAGTAAGGCTGCTTGTTAGCAATATTAATGTGTCATAAAGATAGAGGGATAGAAAGATATATAGATAGATGATGGATTACGTTAGATGGATAGGGCGAAGATGGATGTATGTATAGGCAAATAAATATAGATGGATGAGTGCGTAGTTTACTAATCACAGCGGGCCACTGTTACAACAGCTTAATGCAAACGAGACAAAGATAAAATCAAAAGAGCAAATCAAACTGTTCAACAATACGCAATGTATCAAATCTACACAATACTTATCAACAATAACTTGAATACGTGGGCACATAGTGCAACTAGTGTCAAATTAAATGCAAAGTATACTGTAAAGTTATAGGGCAGCAGTGGATCAGATAATTGAAAGAGGATGAAAGGTAAGAAAAGAGAGACTTTATTGTCATTGTTTTAACCTGGTCCTGAATGAATGAACATACGGTGCAGACAACAAGATACAAAATAGGGATGGGTGATATGTACCACAAATCATGTCGGTTTTTTTAGGCTGAATGGCAATATACTGTATATCAGTATTTTCTACAAAGTGGGCTAAATGTTAAGTTATAAGTCAAAGCCACGTGAAATGTCACAAGCACTTAAAACAGACTTTAATCAAATAAAATGCAAATACATTGTTTACTTCCCTGTTTGAAAATATACAGTTGCAATATTTGTAAATGAAAAATTATCTCAAATAAATAGCCTGTATTAAATAAAAACAGACCTGTCTCTGTGAATGCTTATCCAGTTGTTTTCTCTAACAATAACTGACTTGAGTACAATAACAGGTTTTCCTCTCCTGCTTAACATTGAAACCTACGCTGTACTATTACAACTTGACTGTTAAATGTTCCGCTGCTTCAATAGCCAACAGCTGTCTGCTCTGAGCGTATCCACCAACTCTCGCTGGCTCTCTCTCTGGATACACACTGAGCTATTCCCCAAAGGAGCTACGTTGCTTTTATAACACAAGTTGACTTTCTTAATCCAGTCATGTTTTTGTCTCGTAAGACACAATGAATGTTATTTTGTGTTTCACCTCGTATGTTGTTTTAGGATTGAGTGCAATTTCATTTATGAAGTAAACAAGCACGTCTGTCTGTCTTTGCACTGAGAGTAGAGGGAAGTCTCGGAGGATAGAGCAGACACACACCGCTCGCTCACTCACTTTTTAAAGCTCTGGCCTGATCGGGCAACTGGCTGATTGTATTAACTGGCTCTGGAGCATCCTTATTGTTGGAACCTGTTATGACTGCACTTTAAGTAAGAAATGGGTCATGTAATGCAACATCAAACTATATTAAAACGGAATTGTTTCAACTCATGTCTGGTTTGAAAATATATCAATATAATTTTATTCTAATTCTATATACCGTTATTAGTCCAGGGTGAGAGTGTTTGTATCGGTCCAGTCCGTTAGGGCAAAGCTTCACGTCCTGACCCCCCTGTCGATACAGCCTGGTTGTACAGGGAGATGGCAGCTGGCAGGAAGAGCCTCTTGTATTGTGGTGATACTGGACGGTATTTGTTGTTGATCATTGTGATCAACAAAGTGTGTTATAAATGTTAAATGTCACTTTTCTAATCTGCCCATTTTTCCAGGATGAGATCCTCAAGGCAGCGGTGATGAAATATGGGAAGAACCAGTGGTCTCGTATTGCCTCCCTGCTGCACCGCAAGTCTGCCAAACAGTGTAAAGCAAGATGGTGAGTCTTGATACAAATACATGTGATTGGTAGTGATGGCGCTCTTGGTTTTAAGAGAAAGGCCTAAGGCATTGCAATTTTCAAGGTGATGGCAGGACTTGTAGAAGTACATATTATCTGTATTAACAGCCCTGCTCTTGGGAACACACTATATTAATGGAATTAACTACAAAGGATTGTAAAACTCCCATTGGATGAATTTTAACCGGTAATTTTTGAACTTTTAAGATGTCTGTGAATGTTTCTGATGTAATTGTTGTAACTGGCTGTTTTGTTGTGCATCCTATCTCTGTACTTATGTTCTCTGCTGTTCTGAAGTCTCCCCGGCAAAAGAGATATTTCATCCTAATTAGATTTCCTGTTTAAATAACGGTTCTACACCTTGGGTTGTGTGTCTATCTGCAGGTACGAGTGGTTGGACCCCAGCATCAAGAAAACAGAATGGTCCAGAGAAGAGGAGGAGAAGTTGCTTCATTTGGCCAAGCTGATGCCCACTCAGTGGAGGACCATTGCACCTATCATAGGACGCACTGCTGCCCAGTGCCTGGAACACTATGAATACCTGCTGTACGATTTTAAACACTTTTATACTCTATATATGCTTCACATTTATAATTATATTGTACTAATATTAGACTCTCCCAGACCCTTGACCTTGACATTGTAGGATACGTTGCATTTTAATTAAGTGTATTAAGATTGTTGCAATTGTTGTTGATTAATAATGTATGTATATTTATACACGTGTGTGTGTTTAGAGACAAGGCAGCACAAAGAGACAATGAGGAAGAAGTGGGAGACGACCCCAGGAAGTTAAAACCAGGAGAGATCGACCCTAATCCTGAAACTAAACCTGCCAGACCCGACCCTGTGGACATGGACGAAGGTATGTCAACACACCTCAGACAACGATGGAGGGACTGGACTTTTTCCAGAAACTTTTGTTGGAACTTTATCCGTTTCAAGGGACAACATTTCTACTTATGTGCTTTTCTTGTCTTTTACATTTCTTGTAGAGATTGTTATAGTTTTCATTTCCCTTAAGAAGAATTTAGTAGCTATTCTTGCTGCAGTCACCATCTGGAAGATTGTATCATTTCAAATAAATAAAATCCAACTTCTTCTGTTTGTGTCTGTAGGAGGAAGCATTTTAAACTTAACAGCCTCATACATCGTCCTAACAAAATCAATTAATTGCGAGTGTCTGTCTGTGTCACTGTCTGCAGATGAGCTGGAGATGCTGTCAGAGGCCAGGGCTCGACTGGCCAATACCCAGGGCAAGAAAGCCAAGAGGAAGGCTAGAGAGAAACAGCTGGAGGAAGCCAGGTCAGATACACACACATACTTACATGTTTAACTTAAATTTAACATCAATTTGTAATGCCTGATGTTCTTAGTTGTAAATAATTATATAACTTAATGTGTCCCTCACTTTCTGCTGCAGGCGGTTGGCTGCTCTGCAGAAGCGCAGAGAGCTCAGAGCGGCAGGAATCGATGTTCAGAAGAAGAGGAAGAAGAAGAGAGGAGTAGACTACAACGCTGAAATCCCATTTGAAAAGAAACCGGCATCGGTAATCATTGTTGGATTGTTTCTGTCCATTTTAAACCGAAATCACAACTCCAGGACAGCGTTTGGGCTCGGCTTAAGTTTGTTATTTATTAATTGTTAATTGTGTTCACTTTAAGGGTTTCTATGACACCAGCATGGAGCAGTACAACCCTCTGGAGCCAAACTTCAAACGACTCAGACAACAGCACTTGGACGGAGAACTACGCAAGTCAGTAACAGTATACGCCATATTTTATACACACAGTTTGGATGACACAGGAACACACACGAGGCTTACACAAATGCAAAAGTACAGTAAATACAATGGGACACACCCAATTAAATCATGGTTTTCATTTATAAATCATTTCGTGTTTGTGGGTAGTGAACAAGAGGAGAGGGACAGAAAGAAAGATAAACAGAAGATTAAGAAGAAGAAAGAGAGTGATCTCCCATCGGCCATCCTGCAGACCAGCGGAGTGGCTGAGTTCACCAAGAAACGCTCCAAATTGGTGTTACCTACACCACAGGTACTACTGTGATGTCTTGTAAATCAGCAGGCTCTCAACAGTGTTGTTGGTTCAAACACCACGCCGTGTTTATTCATATTTCATTTGATCTTCTTTATAGATCAGTGATGCTGAACTGGAGGAAGTCGTCAAATTGGGTGTCGCCAGCGAGGTCGCCCGTCAAGCTGCCGAGGAGAGCGAAAGCGGGAACTCGGCCTCCTCTGCCCTCCTGTCAGAGTACAGCGTCACCAACGCCATGTCCACGGGGCTTCGTACCCCCCGCACCCCTGCTGCCCAGGACAGGATACTGCAGGTAACGGACACACACACACACAAGCACTTATTTAAAGACTTGACATGCCACACACACTGAAGTCTTTAGATTCTCAAGCAAAAGTGTTTCTAGTCAAATAACCAGCACTTTAAAGGGATACTTCAGATGTTTTGAGTGCATTGTTTTTTATCTGATGTTTCATAAATTGAATTTGAATTGTGTTATGCTAAGCTAACCTGTCATTAATCAATAAGATCTAAACTTACAGTTACAATGTGAGCTATGTGTATGTACAGCTCATGTAGGCAGAATCAGTATAAATGTAGGCTATTCTGTAAAACAAAGGTATCTCTGTCACAACTCAAAAAAATGTGTATCTTATTTTTTAGTATCGACTGATTTTATTTCAAAATTTGAGTTGAAGATAGAGCCTTCGAGATGAACCATCTCATTTTCAAGGGGGCACAAGGACATGGAAATGACCAGACATTTAAACAAAAAATAAATGCATTAATTAGAGCCGTCCATTATCCAAACAATCCAAACAGCACTTCTAGATCTCTAATCTTTTGATTTTTGTTCTTTGTTTTCTGAACTGCTTTATTGTATACGAATAGAGATGCACCGATTACAACTTTCTAGGCCAATTCTGATTTTCTTTGAGGTTAGGCCAGCCGATACCGATTTTAGCCGATTCCGATTTCATTTTTTTCTAACCACTTTACAGCACACGCAAATATTTATTTTATCTTTTTTTTAATAGAACATTTTGCACAGAACATAGAACATTTTTTGAACAGATAATGGATTATTATAAAATAGAACTATATAAATTACTCCTGGTGTGGGAACTGGTGTTGCATATTGCAAACTTGTTATCTTCTGCACACGCGCTGAAGAATTTCCAAACAGCTGACATGTTGCAGGTTAATTCACCAGGTTCCCTACATGTGCGAGAATAGCACGGACATGCGCTTCACACCGCGAGCGGGTACACGCCACACACGGCGGAAAAGGGGAGAGAAAAGAAAAAGAGACTGCGTGCTGTCGCCTATTTTTATGTATGTTTTTGTATTTTATTAAAAAAGATATATTTGCAAATATAGGATCAACATGATTTCACAAAAGGCCGCAGCCCAGTGTGGAGTCAGTTTCTCCAATGAGTGCACAAGAACACTAGGCTTATATGCATCTTCAGAGTGACAACACACACGCACTTGGATTATTATGACGCTACAATTTTGACAGGCAGTCTGATACACATGAAGACAATCAGATGAATACAAGAGACATCTCGGAGCCATCTCACCTCCTCCTCCCTGTACGACTGTCACCCCCCCAGTTACATCTAAACTGGCATGAGAAAACTAGAGATAGTTTTAGGGTGACCTTGTACCTTTATCGGTTCAGGCTCACATAATGTTCCAGACTGGATGTCTCACAAAGTTAGAATCAAAATCTACATGTGGAAAATGAGATAAACTCTTTCAGCATTTGTGAGAGCAGTAAAGTAGAAATAAAACATAAAAATATAAGGAATTGTGCTTAAATGTAATTTTGCCATTACACTGTCGCGTGCGTCCTTGAGCACTGTAACTCGAATAACTTATGTTGTCAGTTAATTGTAGAATTGACCGGCATGAAATCGGCATATGTCAGACTGACCTGCCGGTCATGACCGAGCACGTGGAAACCGCCCAATTTGGGTCACCGGTCGGTCTATCGGTGCATCTCTACATACGAATACAAATGTCTGAAATATGCCTGATACCCTCCATCTTTAAATAAACGTTCTTTAAGGTTTTCTATCTGTGTCCGTCTGTGTTTTCAGGAAGCCCAGAACCTGATGGCTCTGACCAACATCGACACCCCTCTTAAGGGAGGCCTCAACACTCCGCTGCACGAGAGTGACTTCAGTGGAGTGACGCCTCAGCGACAGCAGGTCCAAACCCCCAACACAGTTCTCAGTACACCGTTCAGGTAACAACACTCTCCGCTCTGAACCGATAAAATGTTGCATTTAAAGGACAAAGCAGCTGGTACTGTAGATGGTAACATTCCCAATGTGATGGCGTCTCTAACAGAACTCCAGGACAGGGTCAGGAGCAGGACGGCATGACCCCTCAAGCTGTAGGAGCGCTGACCCCGCGCGGTCCAGTGACCCCAGGTTTGACCCCTCTGCGCACTCCGCTGAGAGACAAACTGAACATCAACAGTGAGGAGCAGCTGGCTGACCCCGCGTACTCTAAACACATGGTAATGACACACTCCTTGCACACACATGTAAAACTGTAAATACACAACTCACACTTACTTCTGAATATATGGAATTTCAACTGTAACGTTTTCTGATGCTGTGCAGTAAGTTGTAAATGTTCAAAACAAAAGACGCTGCTGCTTTGTCAATTTACTCTTTTTTTTTTAACAAAAACATGAAATATTGTGAAGGACATCACTGTCACATTCTGGTTGTACATTTTGTAAGTAAAATAAGAAAACTGATCAAGTGCTTTCACTATCCTCTCTCACACAGCAAAGGGAAAGCCTGCAGCAGCTGAAGCAGGGCCTGATGTCGCTTCCTGTTCCCAAGAACGACTTTGAGATTGTTCTTCCGGAAAACGCAGAGATGGAACTGGAAGAAACGGAGGCAGAGTCGGGATTTATAGAGGACTCTGCAGAAGTCGAGGCTCGCAAGCAGGTATGCGCGCACATACACAACGCTGTGGCACTTTAGGGTTTGGGTTAGGGGATAACAGGCTTTCTGTGAGTGCCTAACCTCATCTGAATGACATAAACCCACGTGTTTGTATACCTGTAATTCAAATAAAGCTAGTTGAACAAATGTTCACTGTGTGTGTGTGTGTGTGTGTGTGTGTGTGTGTGTGTGTGTGTGTGCGCGCGCCAGGCTATACGGGATGCAGAAAGAGAGAAGGAGCTGAAGCTGCGACACACTGCTGTTCAGAGGAGTCTCCCCAGACCCACTGAGGTAACAAACGCACTCACTTTCTGGGGGTTTGATCAAGTTGACAATGTTAACACCACTGACCCTTACACACTTTCTTGTGTAAACTCAAGTTCCAAAATGCAAAGACATTAATCAGATGATGATTAAAGAGATTCTCAGGTGTTTTTCTGACCCCTTAAGTGTCAGCTGTAAAACCAATCTCACTCTTAACTTCAGTTAAACTCTTTCAAAACCTGTAATTTATCTTCATAAAGTGTAAGTCATTGGGTTTGTTTTATTATTGTTGTTTGGATAATCCAGGAGGATGATGATGAGTAGTATTATTTGTATTAGCAGGATGATTTCAGCTGGTTGCCGTCTGTCTCCTGCAGGTAAACGAATCCGTCCTCCGTCCCGCCTCCATGGAGCCTCTCTTGGACTTCCAGCTGGCCGAGGAGCTGATCAAACAGGAAATGATTACCATGCTGCATTACGACTGCCTGCACCACCCATCGGCCAACGCAGCCAGTCAACTGCAGCGCGGCAAAACCAGAGGCCCCACCTCTACATCTAACAACGCTTCGCATATAACGTACCTGGAATCGCACTCCTACAAGCCAATCAGCACCGAGGAGATGGAGCAGGTAACGCACACGTCGCCAACACTGTTGTTTTCACTTCATGAGTCAAACATATTAATCGACTGCTTGTTTGGTCATAAAAACGTGGTATGCATACGAGACATCGACAGTGATGGATGTCTCGTTGCAGTACAACTTGTACGCAGATATTCGGTTATAAATGATGTTGCGCACCCGCGTGGTGTGTTAATTAACAGGCAAAGGCAGCACTGGCAGCGGAAATGGAGGTGGTGAAGGCAGGAATGGGCCACGGGGATCTCAGCATGGAGGCCTACAGCCAGGTGTGGGAGGAATGCTACGGACAGGTAGGTCATCTAGCCCTTAAGAAGACTTCCTTCATCCTCCCATAAAATCAGCAGCTGTTGAATTGTCTGGTCTGCCTCTCTCTTTCTGCAGGTTTTATATCTACCCACTCAGAACAGGTACACCAGAGCCAACCTGGCATCAAAGAAAGACCGTATCGAGAGCCTGGAGAAAAAACTAGAGGTGAGAAAGCACACAGACGCATGGGAAGTTAATACAACTTGACCCTGAATTGGTCGTTTTTTCTTCTTCTTCTTTTCACATCTTTATGAATTGCTGCATTAAAACTCTGATCTAAATTCTGTGGTCCGTGTGTCTGTCTGCCTCCAGGTGAACCGTGGCCACATGACCGCAGAGGCCCGGAGAGCAGCGAAGCTGGAGAAGAAACTCAAAATCCTGCTGGGAGGCTTTCAGTCCAGAGCCCTGGGGCTCCTGAAGCAGCACAATGAACTCTGGGAACAGGTACTGAACATGACAAGAGTTTTAAATCTGCCAGGATATACTTTAATATTAGTCCCCCTTAAATTCTTAGCGTAATTGAGTCATATTTAATCAGAATGGATTTGTTGAGTTTTTTTTTTTCCTCCACTCCAGACATTAACGCCTTGTCTTTATTGTCATTTAACAGGGTTTATTAGTGAAGAACTAGCTAAAAGATGCATCTGTAAATATTAAATATTCACCCAAAATTGAGTGAACTGATAAATTACCTACTTTTTAGTCGGGTCTCCTGCAGACTATAACTGCGTCCTAAACACTGTCATTCTTGGAAATTATAATTGCGTATTGTATTAATGGAATATTTTTGTTATAATATTGTTATACTCATGGTATCCGCCAGGTGGAGCAGTCAGCCACAGAGCTCCAGACCTTCAATCAGCTGAAGAAACAAGAGGATACTGCGATTCCCAGGAGAAAAGAGGTAATACATTTGACACACATGTGATTACTGTACAAGTGTATATTCAATTGGCTGTTTCCAACATCCTTAACTCTGATCACATTAACCATAAAGCTTACAATATTTTAGTGTTGAAACAATCAATCTGTCAATTTGGATAATTGATTAATCATTTATCAAGCTAAAAGTATTTAACAACTGTTGATTCCAGCTTCTCAGATGTTCAAAATTGTTTTCATATCATTTTAAATTAAATCTCCGACTCATGCCGACTAATTATAGACTGAACAATTAATTCATAAGATACATTTTTTTTCCCTGTAGAATATTCTGTTAAAGATCTATAGCTTGTGAGGATTAAAGGTGTGGAAGGCTGAGTAGCCCAAATATGAAAACCACCAGTAGATGACAATGTGTCTGACCTCATTCCCAGTCTATAGATGACAAAATCTAAGCTCTGGATGTTGGTGTGAGATGATTTTTTTAGCCTGACTGTTTGATATCATCTTTCTGTGTGTGTTTTAGGCCCTGCGGGAGGACGTGGAGAGACAGATGGAGAGAGAACGAGAACTTCAGCAGAGATATGGGGAGCTGCTGATGGAGAGGGAGGCACTGCTCAACAGTGCTCAGAAATACTGAGCCACACAAAAATGCTAAATCATTCATACACCCATGCTACACACACTTAAATACTCACCATGGAGACATGGATATCAAGCTAACAGCTGCTCTGAGAAATACAAACAAGTTTTCATGCTCCTCCGCCTTCTGCGTTGTCGTATTGTGAACCATTCTGACTTTTTTTTTCAACATTTGCGGTAATTTCAGAGATAAGCCCCGTCTCATGTTGCTATGTTGTCACAAGCTGAGTTTTGAGCATGCTCAGTAGTCTTTCTGTATTAGTGACCAATAAAGCTTTTTTTCCAATGACAACATTGAAGTTTTTTTTTAGATGAGGATTAGATTTTACCCAAGTGTAAAAAAGAAATCTGGTGCCAACTCGGTGATTCTGAAAAACACAAAATGGTTCAAAAACACCAGCTTACTGAAAAGTCTTTATTACAACAATAAGAAGAATACACGTACATAAGAAGAATCTGTTGCATCTTTAGCAGGCGAGGAAGGCCATCCCACTTCTCCAATAAGCACTCTGAGAAAGAGAGGGGGGTTTCAAGTACAGTATGATACTAAAATCTGCAGTCTGAGACTTGCAAAACAAGTGAGTGTCTTCCAAAGTCTTGAAGTATTTTTTTTTTTTTAAAGTATGACCTTTCCTCTATCAACAAACTTAAAACACTGGGGGAATAGAAAGAGGTTTCTGGTAGAAATACTAACTTTGGCGAACTCAGACTGCTGAAGCATCTTATTTGCTGTGAATAAACTTTAAAATGCATTTTGCACGAAAAGAAAAGACTAGATTGTTTTCCCTATCTCTTACTGTGTGGTCACACTTATAGTATGTGCAGGAGGAATGATTTTAACCAATAACTTTCATATGATGTGAGTATTGTATTGAGATAGACTTGTAAATACTCCAAACCAATCCATGAAATATGGAATGTAGTAATGTGCCTCTGCCAAAATGTGAAAGCCTGATTGTGTGTGTACATACTGTGTGTCGGTAGTTGTATCTTCTGATAGCCTCTCTGATGTGACAGGGCTGGATGGCTCCACTGGGAGGTTCCACTGTAGCCGGACAACTCTGAAACAAATAATACTGTATTGATAAACCTGAGGATACCGATTACGACATACATGACTTTTTGGAATTTTTTTCGACATACTATACTATGACTTAAGTCTAAGTATGTCATAAGGCATAGTATAATATGTCAAAAAAAATTTCCTAGTCGCAGAAGATGATTGGTTCCATATTTGGATCACAACATCCTTACATACTTGGAGAGAACACAAAGAATATAATTAGATTCTTAATGACATCCAAAATTATGAGCTAAAACTTCTCTATAGCACAACAATGTTGAAGATGTAGGGCAATAAATGCAGACCATTCCCATGTATTTTGCTTTGTTAAGAGAAGACCGATATCTGCTGAAAATTTTGTAAGAAGGCCATTACGAAAAGATGGTTGAAGTCCGAGCCACCAACTCAAGATGGATGGCGGAAAAATTGGGTTTGAAATATTATATGAGCAGTTAAATAAGAATAAACGCGCACATATATATATATATATATATCTTATAATAAGCAATGTTGAGAGAAATGGACGATGTCAACGACAACATAAGAGAATGAACCACTGAATATATTACAACAATAAATGGGTTTTGTGAAGAAAGGGCAATCCAGATCATGTCATGTTTTTTTTCTCTCTTTTGTGTGTATGTGATCTTTCTGTAATGGAAAAGCAATAAAGAAAAAGTATATAAAGAATGTCATAGTACAGTATGCCATAAGAAAATTCAAGGAGATCATTGTATGTATAAAAGTCATACTATAGTATGTTTAAAACAATTATAAAAAGTCATAAAAAAAGTCATAGTATAGTATTTAAAAAAATCATTAAAGGTCACAGTATAGTATGTCGAAAAAGGTCATAGAATAGTATGTTGCAAAAAAGTCATAGTATGTTTTAAAAAAAGCATTAAAGGTCATAGAATAGTATGTCAAAAAAGTCATAGTATAGTATGTTGGAAAAAGTCATAGTATAGTATGTCGAAAAAGGTCATAGTATAATATGTCAAAAAAGTAATAAAAAAGTCATAGTATAGTATGTTAAAAATAGTCCCAAAAAGTCAGATAAAATTCATAGTATAGTGTGTCAAAAAAAATTCATCAAAAAGTCATAGTATAGTATGTTTTAAAAAATCATAATGAAATCATATATCATACTATATTATGTTTTATAAAAAATCATTAAAGGTCATAGAATAGTATGTCAAAAAAGTCATAAAAATGTCATAGTATAGTATGTTGGAAAAATCATTAAGAGTTCATAGTATAGTACGTTGAAAAAAGTCACTATAGTATGTTGAAAAAGGTCATAAAAAAGTCATAGTATAGTATGTCAAAAAAGGTCATAGAACAGTATGTTGCAAAAATTCATAAAAAGTCATACTATAGTATATTTACAAAAAGTCATAGTATAGTATGTCGAAAAAAGTAAAAAAGTCATAGCATGTTGAAAAAAAGTCATAAAAAAGTCATATTATAGTAGGTCAAAAAACGTTATAAAAAGTCATACTATAGTACATTTTCTTTATTTTTAATGAAAAGTCATAGTATAGTATGTTAAAAAAAAGTCAGTATAGTATGTCAAAAAAGTCATAGTATGTTTTAAAAAAATCATTAAAGGTCATAGAATAGTGTCAAAAAAGTCATCAAAAAGTCATATTATAGTATGTTTAAATTTTTTATAAAAAGTCATAGGATAGTATGTCGAAAAAGTAATAACAAAGTCAAAGTATAGTATGTCGAAAAAAGTAATAACAAAGTCATAGTATAGTATGTCGAAAAAGGTCATAATGAAGTCATAGTATAGTATGTTTTAAAAAATCATTAAGAGTTCATAGTATAGTACGTTGAAAAAAGTCAGTATGTCGAAAAAAGTCATGAAAAAGTCATAGTATAGTATGTTAAAAATAGTCCAAAACAAAAGTCAGAAAAAATTCATAGTATAGTATGTCAAAAAAATTCATAGTATAGTATGTCGAAAAAATTCATCAAAAAGTCATAGTATAGTATGGTTTAAAAAAATCATAAAGAAATCATATCATATCATACTATATTATGTTTTAAAAAATGATTAAAGGTCATAGTATAGTATGTTGAGAAAAGTCAGTATTGTATGTCAAAAAAGTCATAGTATGTTTTAAAAAATCATTAAAGGTCATAGATATTATGTCGAAAAAGTCATCAAAAGTCATATTATAGTATATTTACAAAAAGTCATAGTATAGTATGTCAAAAAAGTCATCAAAAAGTCATAGTATAGTAAGTCAAAGAAATTAATAAAGTCCTATTATAGTATGTTTAAAAAAAATCATTATGAAATCATGTCATATCATAGTATAGTATGTCTTAAAAAAATCATTAAGAGGTCATAGTATAGTATGTTGAAAAAAAGTCAGTATAGTATGTCGAAAAAGGTCATAGAATAGTATGTCGCAAAAATTCAAAAAAGCCATAGTACAGTATGTCACAAAAAGTCATAGTATAGTATGTCAAAAAAGTCATAGTATGTTTTAAAAAAATCATTAAAGGTCATAGAATAGTGTCGAAAAAGTCATATTATAGTATGTTTACATTTTTTATAAAAAGTCGTAGGATAGTATGTCGAAAAAGGTCATAGAAAAGTATGTCGCAAAAAGTCATAAAAAAGTCATAGTATGTCGAAAAAGGTCATACTATAGTATATTTACTTTTTTTTAATAAAAAGTAATAGTATAGTATGTCGAAAAAAGTCATAGTATATAGTATGTCGGAAAAGGTCATAAAAAAGTCATAGTATAGTATGTCGAAAAAAAGGAAGGCTGAAAAATTGGGTTTGAAATATATTATATGAGCAGTTAAATAAGAATAAACGCGCATATATATATATATATATATATATATATATATATATATATATATATATATATATATATATATATATATTATAATAAGCAATGTTGAGAGAAATGGACGATGTCAACGACAACATAAGAGAATGAACCACTGAATATATCTATAAGATATATATATATATATAAGAATAAATGGGTTTTGTGAAGAAAGGGCAATCCAGATCATGTCATGTTTTTTTTCTCTCTTTTGTGTGTATGTGATCTTTCTGTAATGGAAAAGCAATAAAGAAAAAGTATATAAAGAATGTCATAGTACAGTATGCCATAAGAAAATTCAAGGATATCATTGTATAGTATGTCATAAAAATCATAGTATAGTATGTCGGAGAAATATTTATAAAAAGTCATACTATAGTATGTTTAAAACAATTATAAAAAGTCATAGTATAGTATGTCAAAAAAGGTCAAAGAACAGTGTGTTGCAAAAATTAGTATAGTATATTTACATTCTTTTATAAAAGGTCATAGTATAGTATGTCGAAAAAAGTAATAAAAAAGTCATAGTATAGTATATTTACATTCTTTTATAAAAGGTCATAGTATAGTATGTCAAGTATGTTTAAAAAAAATCATAATGAAATCATGTCATATCATAGTATAGTATGTTTTAAAAAAAATCATTAAGAGGTCATAGTATAGTATGTTGAAAAAAGTCAGTATAGTATGTTGAAAAAGGTCATAGAATAGTATGTCGCAAAAGTCAAAAAAGTCATAGTATAATATGTTGCAAAAAGTCATAGTATAGTATGTCGAAAAAGGTCATAGTATAGTATGTCGAAAAAGGTCATAGAACAGTATGTCGCAAAAATTCATAAAAAAAGTCATAGTATAGTATGTTGGAAATATTAATTAAAAAGTGCTATTATAGGACGTTTCAAAAAATTATAATGAAGTCATAGTATAGTATGTCTAAAAAAGTCATAAAAAAGTCATAGTATAGTATGTTGGAAAAATTAATTAAAAAGTGCTATTATAGGACGTTTCAAAAAATTATAATGAAGTCATAGTATAGTATGTCTAAAAAAGTAATAAAAAAGTCATAGTATAGTATATTTACATTCTTTTATAAAAGGTCATAGTATAGTATGTCGAGTATGTTTAAAAAAAATCATAATGAAATCATGTCATATCATAGTATAGTATGTTTTAAAAAAAATCATTAAGAGGTCATCGTATAGTATGTTGAAAAAAGTCAGTATAGTATGTTGAAAAAGGTCATAGAATAGTATGTTGCAAAAGTCAAAAAAGTCATAGTATAGTATGTCGCAAAAAGTCATAGTATAGTATGTCGAAAAAGGTAATAGTATAGTATGTCGAAAAAGGTCATAGAACAGTATGTCGCAAAAATTCATAAAAAAAGTCATAGTATAGTATGTTGGAAAAATTAATTAAAAAGTGCTATTATAGGACGTTTCAAAAAATTATAATGAAGTCATAGTATAGTATGTCTAAAAAAGTCATAAAAAGTCATAGTATAAGTATGTCAGAAAAATTCATAGAATGTCAATAAAATTCATAAAAAAGTCATACTATAGTATATTTACATTTTTTTATAAAAGGTCATAGTATGTCGATAAAAGTAATAAAAAAGTCATAGTATAGTATGTTGAAAAAAGTCATAAAAAAGTCATAGTATGTTGAAAAAAAGTCATAAAAAAATCATACTATAGTATGTTTTAAAAAATCATTAAAAGGTCATGTCGAAAAAAAGTTGGTATAGTATGTTGGAAAAATTAAATAAAAAAGTCATAGCATAGTATGTCGAAAAATTTATTAAAAGTCTAGTATAGTAATTCAAAAAAATTCATAGTATGTCGAAAAAGTCATCAAAAAGTTATAGCATAGCATAGTATGTGGAAAAAATTCATAATATAGTATGTGAATAAAATTCATAAAAAAAGTAATAGTACAGTATATTGATAAAGTTAGTATAGTATGTTGAAAAAATTCATAAAAAAGTCATTGTACAGTATGTTGAAAAAAGTCATAGTATAGTATGTCGAAAAGGTCATAGAACAGTATGTTGCAAAAATTCATAAAAAAGTCATACTATAGTAAATTTACAAAAAGTCATAGTATAGTATGTCAAAAAAGTCATAAAAAAGTCAAAGTATAGTATATTTACATTCTTTTATAAAAGGTCATAGTATAGTATGTCGAAAAAAGTAATAAAAAAGTCATAGTATAGTATATTTACATTCTTTTATAAAAGGTCATAGTATAGTATGTCGAGTATGTTTAAAAAAATTATAATGAAATCATGT
Source organism: Perca flavescens (assembly GCF_004354835.1). Classification (NCBI taxonomy): domain Eukaryota; kingdom Metazoa; phylum Chordata; class Actinopteri; order Perciformes; family Percidae; genus Perca; species Perca flavescens. Next base: position 28,716,933 of record NC_041347.1, read on the forward strand.
CATATCATAGTATAGTATGTTTTTAAAAAATCATTAAGAGGTTATAGTATAGTATGTTGAAAAAAGTCAGTATAGTATGTTGAAAAAGGTCAGAATAGTATGTCGCAAAAGTCAAAAAAGTCATAGTACAGTATGTCGCAAAAAGTCCTAGTATAATATGTTGAAAAAGGTCATAGTATAGTATGTCGAAAAAATATAGTATGTCGAAAAAGGTCAGAACAGTATGTCGCAAAAATTCATAAAAAAAGTCATAGTATAGTATGTTGGAAAAATTAATAAAAAAGTGCTATTATAGGACGTTTCAAAAAATGATAATGAAGTCATAGCATTGTATGTCTAAAAAAGTCATAAAAAGTAATGTATAGTATGTATTAAAAAATCATTAAGAGGTTATAGTAAGGTATGTTGAAAAAAAGTCATTCTAGTAGGTCGTAAAAATTCATCAAAAAGTCATAGTATAGTATGTCAGAAAAATTCATTGAATGTCAATAAAATTCATAAAAACTTCATAATATAGTAGATTTAAATTTTTTTATAAAAAGGTCATAGTATGTCAAAAAAGTAATAAAAAAGTCATAGTATAGTATGTTAAAAAAAAGTCATAAAAAAGTCATAGTATGTTGAAAAAAAGTCATAAAAAAATCATACTATAGTATGTTTTAAAAAATCATTAAAAGGTCATGTCGAAAAAAGTCGGTATCGTATGTCCGAAAAATTAAATAAAAAAGTCATAGCATAGTATGTCGAAAAATGTATTAAAAGTCTAGTATAGTAATTCGAAAAAATTCATAGTATGTCGAAAAAGTCATCAAAAAGTTATAGCATAGTATGTGGAAAAAATTCATAGTATAGTATGTGAATAAAATTCATAAAAAAAGTAATAGTATAGTATATTGAAAAAGTCAGTATAGTATGTTGAAAAAATTCATAAAAAAAGTAATTGTATAGTATGTTGAAAAAAGTCCTAGTATAGTATATCGAAAAAAAAAATCATAAGAAGTCATAGCATAGTATGTCAAAAACAAATTATAAAAAAGTCCTAGTATAGTAGTTCCAAAAAAGTCATAAAAAAATTATAATGAAGTCATAGTATAGTATGTCTAAAAAAAGTCATAAAAAAGTAATAGTATAGTATGTATTAAAAAATCATTAAGAGGTCATAGTAAGGTATGTTGAAAAAAAGTCAGTATAGTATGTCGAAAAAATTTATCAAAAAGTCATAGTATAGTATGTCAGAAAGATTCATAGAATGTCAATAAAATTCATAAAAAAGTCATACTATAGTATATTTAAATTTTTTATAAAAAGGGCATAGTATGTCGAAAAAAGTAATAAAAAAGTCACAGTATAGTATGTTGAAAAAATTCTTAAAAAAAGTCATTGTATAGTATGTTGAAAAAAGTCATAGTATAGTATGTCGAAAAAAAAATCATTAGAAGTCATAGCATAGTATGTCGAAAAAAATTATAAAAAAAGTCCTAGTATAGTAGTTCCAAAAAAGTCATAAAAAAATTATAGTATGAATATTGAAAATTTCTGGTACACTATATTTTAGACTCAGACACTGTGAATAACAAAAACGCTATAAGAGGGTTGCAGATCAAACACACCTTTTTGCGTTTCCTCTGTCTCCCTCGGCCGTCCAGACTGCCGTTACCCTGTGGGAGGGATTTGGATGAGTGGGCGGAGCTAGGCGTGGAAGGGGGAGTGGCTTCAGGTGAGTCTGGATCCTTCTTTACCTGGAAAGATGGAAGACAGATGTTATTTACTTACTTAAAACAAGGTTCGAATCCGACCTGCTGCCCTTTGCTGCGTGTCATTCCCCATCTCTCTCCCCCTTTCATATCTATCCACTGTATCCACTGAAAAAGCCCCCCAAAAAATAATCTTAAAATGTATTTTTTTATAAAAACATGACCGTAGTGCTCCAGTTTAGGTGATAAAAAATGCGTGAGAATGTGAGAGTGACATTAGTGTTCGTCCTACCTCGGTGTGTGTGTTGTAGTGGATGTAGCTGGCAGAGATAACACGACCAACGGGATTGGTTTTCGCGGTCATTTCTTGCTTTACCAACAGAGACAAATCCACAATCTGAACAAGGAGAGTGACAGAACCACTTTACAACACTGGAAGGTTTTTCACTACACGTATCAAAGTAGATAGAGACATTAATAGGATATGTGCGACATCATGGTTCAACATATTACCTGGGCAACAGTCTCATAGGCCAGGTATGACAAGATCTCCATGGAGATGCTGTTGGGTTTCAGCTCTAAAGTGCTGCAGTCCAGCCAGTCCCGAAACTTTGACGCCTTCTTAGCTGGAAGACACACACACACACACACACACACACACACACACACACACACACACACACACACACACACACACACACACACACACACACACACACACACACACACACACACACACACACACACACACACACACACACACACACACACACACACACACACACACAAGAATTTGCTTTGTGTATTTTTGGCACTATTTTTGAAATGCTTAACTAAAATCTAACTACCCTACAGATTGACATCATTGGGCCAAGGTTAAGAGACACATTTATCTCACATTATATATTTTTATCTTGACGTGATATCTCATAATACAGTAAGTTGTATGGGTTTTGTGCTGAAACAAATAGTCGACTAATCAATTAGCCAAGAGACGGAACAATTTTAAATAAAAAAAGACAAATGTTTGTCAGTTACAGCTTTACTCAGTGTTATATTATTGGAAACTGAACATATTTGTGTTTTGGACTGCTGATTGGATAACGAAAGCAATTTGAAGACGATTTGGCCATTTTTTCCTTTTCAAACGTCTTTCATTTTAAAAAGTAAACAATCAGGTAATCAAGAAGTAATCAACGGATAATAAAAATGCAGCTCTAAAAACAGGCTCGACATTCAGTATTTGTACTCCTGTGTGCCTGTTCTGCTACAAGGAACATTACTTGAGATGGTTTTTGATTGGTTCCTTGAATGATCTGCACTGGAAACTAATCGTAATTGTAATTAATGACAAATTAATAATATTTGGTAATTATAGGCAGTTAGGACAGGGCTTCTCCTAGCTATAGTGCAAAGCCTAGCTCTACAAACTATATCTCTATGGCTTTATTAACTTCCTGAAACTAGGATCATTAGACAGAGACTTACCAAAGCTGAGCTGTCTACTCTCACAGAACTCAGAGTACTGAGTCTGGTCCATAGTTCGAGTCTGACGCTCCAAACGCTGAAGATACAGAGACACACAAAACATAAACAATTAATAATTAAAATCATCATCACCGATCCCAAAAATGAGTTTAATGTACTGATGTCTACAGTCAAATCAGTGCTGCCAGTGTGTCATGGCTGATAACCTCTGACCTCCATCCGCTCCTGTTTGACTGGATCTACTTCGTGTCGCTCAGCCAACGACAGGAGCTCGCCAGTCTGATCCATCCACACCAGAAAATCCTGAGCCAATCGCTGCCTCCGCTGGGTAGCGCCGGCAACACCCGATTTGTCTGCAAACACACACGACACAAAAATAAAATAAAAGCCAATTTATCTGATATTTGGTTCTCAAACATTTATTTAAAACCAGTTTGACAGTTTGCAGTTTGATAACATAATGAATTTAACACAAATCTTAGCAGTACGGGGGAAATGAATTGTGTCTAGGCTGTAAAAGCAGTAAACTGTATGTTCATCTGATTATCAAGCTGTTCTTCCATAAAGGCTCACAACCACATCTCTTTTTGTCATTACATTTTGATTGATTGATCCAACATCAGCTGCCGTGGATGCGTACGTGTGAGCGTGCACGTACCCGTTTCTTGCAGCATTTCTTCATCCTCCACAGTTTTGAGTAGTTTGGATTTATAATCTCTAAACTGGAGATATTTTAACAATCTAGCCACCTTCCTCTGGTTAGCAGATGGAAAAAGAGAGAGAAAGTGAAGAACAGAATAAGAAAGATAATAAAAAAAAAAAAATATATATATATATATATATATATATATATATATATATATATATATATATATATATAATACACACTCAAATATATGGGACATAGTACAAAAATGATATGCAGACAATAACCCAAAACGTAAATAAATAAGCAGATAGTGATTTGAATTTGGTAGAGAATTGTAGTTGTTTTATTACTGAGAGAACTACATATATATCATTCATATCATATTAATAATTAATTAATTAATTAATTAATTAAGGAGGAGGGTTAGCGAAGTCCACCTTTTTGTTTTTTTCCCCCCTAGCATTTAGTTTTCTTATTTCTTATCGTTATCTTTTGGGTGTTCCTGCCTTGCCCCCTCCGCCCCCAAGAAAAGACAGAAGAAAGAGAAAAGGATTTGTGGATGTGATTAGTGGATCGAATAACTATATTACAGTAATAGTTATTAATATCAAAGCTGCTACCAATGGTGACCCTAATTTTTTTTTTTTTTTTCATTCAATAAGAATCCTTCATGATATAATGTTTTGTGTATTTTATGTGCTGTTTCAGTGTGTGTTTTGTGCGTGTCTTGTTTACCTTGTCCCTCCTCATCAGGAACAGGATGTCCTCCGGTGAAATGACCCTTGACCCTCGAAGAGACGCCCCCTCGCAGGCCTGGTGCAGCTGATAAATAAACCAATCACTTTAATTAGCATTATTGAGCATAACTTACACTCTATTTAATAACAAAGTATCTCCACACTGTAGTATTGCTACTTTTACTTAAGTAAAAGATCGGAGAAACTTCTTCCGCCGTTATGCCTATGTACGTACAAGTGTACTGTATTTGCGTTACCATAGTAATGAGCTGCGTGTGCACAATATCCTCCACCAGAGCTGCAGTCTCGTGCAGAGGCCTGCGGGCGTCTCCCAGAGCAAACCTGAAGCACAAAGACAAAATGTGAATCACAGTGATTTTTCAAGTGAATCATCTCAAACAGTGAAATGTATTTAGACTGCCGGTGTTAATGAGCTGGTAACTGTTACAAGTCAATGCTTATTAAAGGTCCCATGGCATGAAAATTTCACTTTGAGTTTTTTTTTAACATTAATATGCGTTCCCCCAGCCTGCCTATGGTCCCCCAGTGGCTAGAAATGGTGATAGGTGCAAACCGAGCCCTGGGTATCCTGCTCTGCCTTCGAGAAAATGAAAGCTCAGATGGGCCGATCTGGAATCTCCTCCTTATGAGGTCATAAGACCACACCCCCAACCTCCACCTTGCCCCCCCTCTCCTCCTCAATAGCTACAGACACAGAAATGGCACATCCTAAGGAAAGCTCATTGTGGGACTGGCTCTAGTGGCTGTAATTCTGCACCATGGCTGAATTTCAGGAAAAAGACTTCAGATACAGTATTAGGGGACCACTAAGGTCTATATAAAAGAGACTTCAGATACAGTATTAGGGGACCACTAAGGTCTATATAAAAGAGACTTCAGATACAGTATTAGGGGACCTCTAAGGTCTATATAAAAGAGACTTCAGATACAGTATTAGGGGACCTCTAAGGTCTATATAAAAGAGACTTCAGATACAGTATTAGAGGACCACTAAGGTCTATATAAAAGAGACTTCAGATACAGTATTAGGGGACCACTAAGGTCTATATAAAAGCATCCAAAGAGCACCATGTCATGGGACCTTTAACAATTTTAAAAGTGTTTATATACCAATTGTTTGCCATTGTTTTGGGAGCATCTGAGAGATCACTTTTCACTGTAGTGGTTCAGTTGTATTATTTCTCAGTTCTTTTCTAATCAAGCTGCTCTTTCTGCTGCCAACATGTGAAACTGCATTAACAGCAACATATAACAGCTTCATGGAGTTGACAGGATGATCTTGTATTGTGTTGTACCAAACAATAAAGAGATGTGATATAGACATTTATTGATATGTCAATATCATACATTAGGCCTGCACGATTCGGAGAAACAATATTACGAATATAACGATTTTTTAGCTTAGAATTGATATCACGATTCTCTGCCACGATTCTTTTCTCACAAAGAGTGATGTTTATTTCACACCATATACCATATTTCATGAACCATGACAAACCAAAATTGTTTTTGCCACCTATAGCACATTGCGCATCACCACAAGCCCGTAAACATAGAGGCTTCAATGAATAAAGAAAATAAAGTACATACTGGCCATTTAAGTACAGTAGGCTACCAAGAATAGTGACATATAACACATTGAACTAAATATGGGCGTGATACCGGCTCTATCTGAACTCTTTGAACATGTCTTGACGTAATTAAAACATTTAATGTCAAATGCTTTCAATAAATTAATTGAAGGAGAAAAAAAAAATCAATAAAAAAAATCGAAGATCGAGATCGCGGTTTTATAACAATTTATCGTGCAGTCCCATCATACATCATTTAATTATTTAACTCAAAATGCTTACTAAATTAGCACTTGACGGCAATAAACTGAGTAATTGTTATTAATGCACTTAAGTTAAATATAGCTAGGTATTATAAACATCAATACTTTTGTGGTACCAACTGAAATGTGTCTGTAGCACTGAGTACCAAGAACTACATGCAAGCTGGATTTAAATGCTTGCACAGAGTTGTGCTGGTGTTAACATTTTCTTGAATTGAACAGTTTCTGATTCAAAACTAAATTCTGACAATTTTAGACTGAATTTTATTAAGCCAAAGTTGTACTTGTAAAGGACTACTTGTGTTTATACAAGTCAAATTTGTGAAAATTGTTAAATGAAAAACATGGTTTTGTAGAAGCATAAAACTTAGATATGGCATCTGCACTAGGGTTGCACGATATTGACAAAATGTGATATTGCAATATCAATATTAATTTTGATATTGTTAAACATATGTCAAATTATGGGAAAACGCATCAAAATAGATTCACAATCTATTTTATAGTATTCAATATAGTGCACACTGAGACTTATGTACGGCTCCGTAGTGCGGCTGGACCACAGGTCGGTCGTGGATGAAAAATATTCAATATTTCCGACTCCAAACTCTGCCTCATATAAACACTGTTTATGAAGTTGTGGAATAGCTACCGGTGAGAAATAGATGGGATTACTTTACCACTAAAGTTTCCTCTCCAGTCTCTTATTTCATCTTTTCCCTGTGCAACAATCCTTTTCTTACTTTTGTGTTCTTTCTTTCTTTTTTTTTTAGTTTAGTTTATTTAGCAGGACAATGTGCAGTTACATTAAAAAGATGGCTGCACCAGATTTAGCATTATACTACTTTCCATCTGTAGTCCTCCACAATTATAATGACATAACAGAGTTTTCTTTCTGCTTTTTTTCTCTCTATCCATTTCTTCACTTACACTGTCACTCTGTCGAAATGTGCACACACGTCACGACACGGGACGCAGCGCTCCACAAAATAAACAAAATATTGCATACTTTTATATATAATATTGCGCAACATGATATCGCAATAACGATATTAAGTCGATATATCATGCACCCCTAATCTGCACTATTTTTCTTTTTTCGATACTCAGAACTTAAGTTAAATACATGAGATTAATGTCTATCTGACCAAACACATGCAACTTAAATCAGTGCATGTTTCCCCGACCCTCACAAACACACACACTAAGGTTGACAGGCCACACACACACACGCATGTGCATACGCGCACCCCACACACACACACACACACACACACACACACACACACGTGCATACGCACACACACACACACACACACACACACACACACACACGCATGTGCGCGCACACACACACACACAAAATTTGGCTCAATTTGCATCCAAAAAAGCCACTTCCATAATGGCAGTCTAACCTAAACCCACATCCTGAAGCACTTTCCTTCTCTCATTGTTTCTCTTTCCCTCCGTCTCTCGGTCACAAACAGCAGACAGCCCTCCTTGTGGTCTCTTCGCTCCCCCCTTATCTGCGCTGTGATTGGCTGTTTGCTGCTGTCAACCACGCAGGTGAGACACACTGGCTTAGGTTTGGGGTTGTGGGCAGGAGGGCCTCAGGCTGAGCGTTGGTTTTAGGTTTTGGGGTTTAGTTGGGTTTCAGCCTCTCTGACCACCAACACCATCTCTCTGCAGCCACACACACACACACAACACCAGGTGAGTACCCCCAAAACACACACTCAATCACACACTAATGAGAGGCCACATCACGTATTTTACTTCTTTTGAAAAACCCACAGAAAGATCTAATTTGTGACAAAAAAAGATAATTCCATGTGGTTTGTGGAAAAGTTGTACAACTGTCTTTGTCCTTTGTTCTAATTTAACTCGTATACTCAGAAGATTCAATTTCTCTTGAGATCAAATGTTTAAGAAGACAACTGTGCCAACTGATTTCAGGAAATGTACTTATTCTTTTGTTAAACTATACAATATGTTTAGTCTTTCTTCTACTGCAAAGTAGGGCTGCAACTAATGATTATGTTTTACTATGGATTCATCTGAAAATGATTTACTTGATAAATTGATTTAGTGTTTTACCATAAAATGTCAGAGTGAAGTGGGTCATATTAGCTATGTTGCCTAAAAATGTCAGAACAGATTATCCAATTTGTTGATAATAATGTACATTTTTTTGAATAGCCGATTCGTTTAGACTTAGCAATAAATAAAAAAAATCGTTTCAGCTCTACTGCAAAGACAGTTTAGGTAAAATGAGGCCATTCATTTCAGCTACACTTCATGTGAAACGCCTTTATTGTGTACTTGCTGCATTTACTCCGTTAATAAGTCCATTAGGGGTTTTGAAATTAATCATTGCATTGATGCATTGCGATGCGGACCTGGACGATTCTGTATCGATTCAGTGACAGACCATAATCGAATATTGCCAACTGATGTTACTTCTTGATTTTCCGGTTGCTGCTTTTTTTTGCCTTTTGCCTTTTGTCTGTTGTCTGCGGTGTTCAGACTACGCTACATTCAGGAAGTGTCTGTTTTAAGAGCAGATACAATAAAAAGGGGAGTTCATATATACATCTGACTGCTTGAATTTGTTGATGAAAACCATGTGTAGTAATGTATAATAATACTGAGAAGGTGATGCATCGTGATATCGAATCGATCCATACTTTTTGGAGTCTTAACTTTGATTGTAATGTCATGAACTGAAAGTCTAGCGACGATATCTTAAATATGAACTGATCGTTATTAAGGGATGATGTTATTGTGATATTTCTTTCACCTGCCCGTGAGCCATTTCTATTTGATGTGACATACCTTAACAGTGCCATCAAAATGACGGATTGAGGACTGTTTCAAGACATCTGGGTTTCAGTTTTTATCAGGCAGTTTATCATTAGCCAAACACTTTCTCTGTCCTTTGTTAAACAGGTTTCAATGGCTTCAAACAGTCTGTTCAGCAGCAGCCCAATGCTGTACTGGGGTGAGTCTCCATGTGCGTGTGTGTGTGTGCGTGTGCGTGTGTGTGTGTGCGTGTGCGTGTGCGTGTGCGTGTGCGTGTGCATGTGCGTGTTTGTGTGTGTGTGTGTGTCTTACATCATGCTTTGCAGCTCTGGGATGAAATTAGTCCTGGAAGCTGGACGGTCTTTAGAACTGGAGGCTGCTGAGCCAGCCATGGGACTGCTCATAACCACAGCCACCTGTTGACATGAACAGAAAAAAACCCCCAAAAAAAGCTGCATTACACTATGAAACAAAATTAAAAGGTGGAGTCTGCTATTCTGGTAGCCTGGGAAAAACCTGACGAAGATTTCTGTAAATCTAACCAGATAGCATGTGTTGTATATCAGTAAGTTGAATTATTGTCCCAGCAGCACAACTGATAATAAAAAGGCTGCCCGACTATTTCAATTTGTAAACCTGTCAACAATGATGCTGATGCTACAGCTGTATCATTATTTAGTTTATCATAAGAAATGTAGGTGTTGCTTTACTCAAAGTGTCTCAGTCTCACATCTTCTCTTGCTTTGACAACCTGATTTCCACACAGGAGATCTTTAAATATCAAACTAGACCGATTCTGTAAATTCAGATCCAGCAAGTCTTTCTTGCCAGATTAAAATAGATCGCTGAATGCATACTGACTCTCTGTGATTTCAAACACATCCAGCACTTTATTATTTACTGTGTTGAGGTTTTTAATCACACACACACTGGTGATGTGTACCCGCTCTTTGTTCCCTTCAATTGTTTTTATCTTATTTTTAATGCTGTGTTGTGAAGTCAAAGACAAGGTTTCACAAAATGTTGTTCCAAATTACAACCATTCTTGGTTATGACGAAGATATCCACTCAACTTTATAAGATACACCCTTGCTAGCAGTAACGCAGTGTAATACAAGAGTCCTGCTATAAATCCATCCTTGATGAAGGTTATAATGTTGAAACTGCTGATTGGTCATTTTGGAGGCTGTAGTTAGTGGTGCTGATGAATTGTATTGTATTGTTAAGTGAAAACCATGACATATTGCCAGCCTGTTTTATGTAGACTAGCATTAATTTTAGCTAGGTTTAACCAATAAACTGACAGCTGAGTGTAGAGTGCTGCAAAATAATTGCTGCAAAATAATTCTGTTGCTGAATAATATCACAAAAGGGCACAGCAGCATCCCACTTAAGCAAATTAAAAACCTTCTCTCCCACACATAGATCTACAAAAGTCAATGTCAACAAAACTGTCACGGTTCTGAATACAGTCTGTAATGTACACTTTGGCATCATACAGTACAGAAGAGAAGCTGGGCCAATAGCCTAAAATAACAAGATAGCAGAACATATTCGAGGCAAATCAACACAGAGTATTCACACACAGAGGTAGCTACAGAAGGGACAGGTGGTGTGACCGCAGTAACTTCCCCTCCCAGGCAGTCAAATCTGAATGATAATACAGCGCAGTTCCCTCCTATTCAAACACTGCGGTGAATTAAACACAATGCAGTGAGAAGAGAGAGAGAAAAAGAAAGGTAGACAGGAGGAGAGAAAGAAAGAAAAGGTCCACAAATAGTTTTAAACTCTTACCAAAATCGTTCAAGAAAGCGTTGGTGCTGCGTCTGTTGACGTTTTTCGATTTAATGAATTTTCGGCGCGACTTGATGACGTAAATCGAATTTACGAAGCGCGGCGTTTTGGTAGTTGTAGTTTTCTACATATCTGGCCAAAAACGTCCTTTAACGTCGCACTTATAATAGTGTTTCGTTTTGTTTGTTTTTTTTACTTTGAGAAATTGCCACACATCCCAATTGGATCGTTCTTCTATCACATAAACACAGAATAAAGTACATTAAATACAGAGGCTTCAAGCCACAGTGAAGAAACAAATACTTCACCATTAAGACCCTGATTCAAAAAAAAGTTTGATATATTTTATATCATATAAGTGACATATAAGTCTTTTGGAACGGTGAGGAGTTTGGAGCTGACTTGGAAAAGTTAAATTTAAAATGTAGTTTCTCTACCTCTGCTCTCACTATGCTTTTTATTGAGGAATTAGCCTACCACTACCAGGTGAACATGGCAATGTTTTTGTATTATAATATTAGGTAGTTTTTGTTGACCACATGAATTTTAGGATAGAGGATAGATCTCTCTAGTCTGTTCTCTTTGTGCTCCCTCTCAGATCCTGTGGTGAAGTGCCGGCCAACACCATCACCCACCAACCGCCAACAGGACGACCAGGAGGTAAGGTCCCTCCACCAGCGCAGCACAGCGCCACCCAAGGGCCTGGTGCAGACTGACAGCCCAAACTTCCTCTGCAGCAGCCTGCCGCAGCACTGGAGGTGTAACAAGACCCTGCCGAGAGCATTCACTGTAAGCAATCATCTATCTATCTATCTATCTATCTATCTATCTATCTATCTATCTATCTATCTATCTATCTATTTATCTATCTATCTATCTATCTATCTATCTATCTATCTATCTATCTATCTATCTATCTATCTATCTATCTATCTATCTATCAATCTATCTGCCTATTCATATATCTGTCCATTCATCTATCTGTCCATTTATCCATCCATCTCTCTCCATCCTCCAGGTAGTTGCCCTGGGCAATGACGTGCCAGATGGCGTGGTGGTCACAGTGATGGCTGGCAACAGTGAAAACAGCAGCGCCGAGCTACGCAACGCCACAGCGACCATGAAGCAAGGCTATGCCTACTTCAATGACTTGCGCTTCATAGGTCGCAGTGGGAGAGGTAGATGGACAGATCTACTGATACAATAAGTAACATAAATAAACATGCAGAGGCCTCGTTTCAAAGTGACTCAACAGCATTTATGAGGAACGTAGTCTGGCATGTCCAGCTCTATCTCCACAGCGCTGTGGAGTAAGGTCTGGCTCCTCCTCACATACATTCAGGGATAGGAGAAAAAAACACTCTGGGTTGTTTCCATTTCTTTAAACCAATCACAATCGTCTAAGCTCTGGACACGGTGACGGTGGCTCTGCAAAATAGTCTCCGGAAGGAACTTGTTTTGGTGGAACATTTGCACCCTGCAAAAGAAAACGCTACATACAATATTAAATAAAGTTAACTGTTGACACTATACAGTAACATGAGCTTTATAATTAGCTGGATACATGGTTAAACATAATTTGCTCTTACCACTGTATCGCCGTGTGTACTTCGTCCATAGCAAATCCCCACCAATTGTTCCCAAAACGTCCCATTTAGGGAGTAAATGCCATAAACATATTCTTTGTAAGTCTTTACTATAATTCCCACAAAGAACCAATCAAACCAATCCAAATTTTCTTCCAAACTTGCCATTTTCAGTGTGTAGCTTGCTAGCTCGAAATTTGTTGTTGAAGCGAAGGAATTTTGAGAACGGCAACACACAGAGAGAGGAAGGTGAGAGACATCCAGCGCGTAAGTCAGGCAATTATCCTGGAAATGTACTTCCGTTGATGCAGACTATAAGGAACAAGCCACATTGGAGGGTTAACACCTTGAAGCAAACATAGTAGCCTATCATCCTCACCTAATCCTCCTTTGATTTCCACCTTTTTTCATTTAAATTCCCTCCCTTACACAGACATTTTGTATTTTCTTACAGTAATTTTGTCTTTCCATCTATGCTGCAATATGAAGGGGTTTGCCTTCTAACTCAGACAATTAAGTTAGAAGGATAAACAGAAAGAAGACAGGGATACTTTGTCAATTAGTTATCGATCATGGACTCCCAGTCAAGGTTATCTGTATGACACAAAACACAAAGTTTGTCCCAGACGGCTTTGTAGTCAATCTTTACAACATATGACACCCTCTATCCTTAGATAGAAAAAAAGCCTGAGATAAAACTGACATTTAAGCGCAATTGTCAACTTAAATCAAGTTTATTACCTCTACAGTTTCCTGTACATGTGTTATTTTTTTCAGGTAAGAGTTTCACAATTTCCATCAATGTGCTGACCTCGCCGCCTCAGATCGCCACCGTACACAGAGCCATCAAGGTCACTGTGGATGGACAGCGGCTGCCAAGACGTCAGTACACACTGGAAGAAATAACAAGATGTTTTATCCAAAGCTTTCAGTCAGAATTACTCTGACTCTCTCTCTCTCTCTGTCTCTCTGTGGACAGGACCGAGGCAGAAGGAAGTGAAGTCAGGAGCTTTCAGGTCACCCACCAGCAGCACTGCACCATCAGGTTTGTCGTATATATCCTTATTTTCTATAATTTCTAAACTAGAAACCAACAATGCTATTGTTAACTTTCACATACAGGACTGCAAATATGCAGCAGTGTGCAAATGTACAGTGTCTCCACAAAAGCAAAGTTGTATCTAACTGGTGTATTTTATTTTTGCATAAAATTGTGCCTAATGTTTTTATCCACAATAAAGTAACTGTACTTGCACAGCGTACACTGTTGGGTAGGGTTAATAATGCCCTCGTATCACATATTTAGTATTTTATAATGTAAAAAGTGGACTATATTTCCATCTAAAATACTGTTAAGTATAAACTGGAAATACCTCATAAAGTACCTTAAAATTGTACTACAGTACCATTGATAATAGTAACAATTTATTTGAAATTCAAACCAACTAAAAACTAACCATATACAAATCCACACTTACTAGATTTATGCCAGAGCTTTTAGTCACATGTCATATTTTCTTCCATGGATGGATTTTGCTCAGTTTCCATAAAGATGGTCAACAAAAGTTCAATACTTATGTCACAACTGAACAAACTCCATCTGCTGAGGAAGGCCATGACACGATATAGCTGAAAGCTCTGGAAAACAAGTGGACCTTGAATTAGGATCTTTTTTTTGCTGTTTCCGAGCTCAAGAATGGACTTTAATGCTCAGTATTATTTGTTACTGATGTTTTTGTGGACAAGCTGTTGATGTTGTTTCTCTCCAGATTGTAGATCTTTTACCTCCTCTCTGTGGACCAATGAGACATCGTTTCGGGGACATGTAACTTCTCTGACTTCCTCCTTCACTCCGAGTCCCAGAATGCACCACTTGCCTACCCTCTCGTACCCCACCCAGCCCACACCGTACAGCTCCTACAGCCTGTCTTCTCCTCCTCCCCCTTCACTGAACCACAGTGGTTCGTTCCAGCCGAGCAGCTTCTACCATGGACCAAACCAAACGATCCAAACCATGGGGGAGGACCGCAACATGGTCACATCTCTGACTAATTACATTGATGGGGCGTGTCTTTCTATACGAGGGGAGGAGCCTGTCTGGAGGCCTTATTGAGTACTCAATGTGTTACAGGCTACATCATCTTTAATAAAATATTTGACAAGTTTTGGGTAAGATCTTTTAACTTGACTTTTGTTTGCAGTGATTAAGATGTTCTCATTTATTGCATTGTCATAAAAAATATTATTTTATTGTTTCTGATCATTATTTAATGCTTATTTAATTACTAACATACATTGGTTTATACAATATATTCATGTAATAAAATTCATTTAGCAATTTCCCCTTTTTAATAAAACATTTTCTGGATTTGATAATTAATTTGTTGTACAATAAAGTGATATTAGAGCAACAGTTGTATAAAACAACAGCAGCATTCATTTCACAACGCAAATACACAAAATATAGTATCTCATAAACGATGAAACAATTAATCCTGAATTTACCTCCTGAGTCTTTTATCAGCCTCTTAATACAATTCGTTTTTTTTCAGCATTTGGAATTTTCTTTGCTGATTTAGAGTGATATGTCTTCTTAAATAATGAATAAAGTCAAGGATTAGGTATATTGACTTACCAAAAAAAACTGCCAGAGGAAACAGTGACATACCAAGCAAAAAAATCTTGGAATATTCTGTTTAAATGTAATTATGCCTTTTATGTTAAATGATGTTGCAGTCCATTCAATTGCATTCTGCCGTTTGCAAACATAAATTCATTGTGTTTAACTTCTTGAAAACAACCTATGAGTTAAGTACTGAGAATACGTTCCTCTTTGAGTAATTAGTAAAGTACTTTTAATACAGGAGACGTAATGAATAATGGATTACATTTTCCCATCGCAGCATTTCAGTGTTGACTGTCCGCCTGTAGAGCGTTGAGTTCAGCCACTCTCCTGCTCCACTCCTCTTCTGTCATTTCTTCTTCTTCTGCTCCTTCCTTAACATCCTGCTCTACCAGGTGCTCTCCTGGAAAACAGATGATTATGTTACAAAGATAAAAAAAGATGGGAAAAGAAAAGCCCTAACAGAGGGAAAACCTACACCTAAACCTACAGCCACATATATGTGACTTTGGTTTACTGTGAAATCAGCTGTGTGTGTGTGTGTGTGTGTGTGTGTGTGTGTGTGTGTGTGTGTGTGTGTGTGTGTGTGTGTGTGTGTGTGTGGGAGGTGTGTCCTCACCACTGCAGGTCAGAGCGGTGCAGACCCAGTTTCCACAAGCACACACACACTTGTTGCACTCCATCCGAGTTTCAGCTCCGTCCTCGAACACTTCATCCTCCAGAGCACACTCTTCATGCACACACATTAGAAAACACGTGGGTAAGAAAAACAACAATTAAACTGCAAATCTGATCTGGTTGTGTTTTGCTATTTGTTTTTACATTATGTGAACAAAGTGCATCTATTAAAACACTGTTTGTCAGATTCAGACTGTCGGCAATATCTTGTTCTGGAAACAAGAAATAAATAATACTGTTCATACATACATTCTTCAGGGACGCTGATCATACACTTGCTAGACTGTGTGTGTGTGTGTGTGTGTGTGTGTGTGTGTGTGTGTGTGTGTGTGTGTGTGTGTGTGTGTGTGTGTGTGTGTGTCCTCGTTTAACTACATTTGTGGGGTCCAAAAAACTTGTGGGGTCCGAACAGCTTTGTGGGGCCAAAATGCTGGACCCCACAACATTAAATGGCAGTTTCACGGTTTAGACTTGGTTTTAGGATTAGGGTTAGAATTAGGTTACGGCCATAGATATAAAATAAGAATAAGATTGTTCTATATCTATGGTTATAGCTATGTGAGGGTAAGGGTTAAGGTTAGGCATTTCATTGTGATGGTTAAGGTTAGGGTAAGGGGCTAGGGAATGCATAATGTCAATGACGGGTCCCCACAAAGATAGTGAGACGCACTATGTGTGTGTGTGTGTGTGTGTGTGTGTGTGTGTGTGTGTGTGTGTGTGTGTGTGTGTGTGTGTATGTGTGTGTGTGTGTCATTACTTCTCTCATACGGATGGTAGGTGGGTGTCAGACAGTTGATGAACTCCGTTAAGCTCAGCTTCCAGTCTGCGTTTTCATCCGACAGCTCAATCAAGGCATCAACACACAGAGACCTGAGAGACAGACTATTGATTACAAGGATATATTTATTTATAGAAAATCATATTTGAAACAAATCAAATTTGCTGATAAATGACAAAATTTTATGTTTTTGAAGCTGAACCAAAATGAGCCATAGTTTCACCAGTGTAATTTATTTTTGGACATAGTACCCGAAGAAGTATATAAGAAGGGAAAATATATTTTGACACAATTCTAAGAGTGAAGCCAATGGTGTGAACATGAAGCTGAAAGAGTTAAGAAAAGGATTACCTGTGTTGGTGACATGAAAACTTGCATTATGTATAAAAAGGAAATTATGCTTCATATATAAGGTCTAAACTACCACACAGAGTTTAGAGAGTCCTAACCACTGTCAGATTATCTTCTGTGTTTGTGTGTGTGCGTTAGCGCTGCAAAGATTAGTTGATTAATTGATTAGTTGTCAACCATTAACCCTCCTGTTTTCCTTGGGTCAAATATGACCCATTGTCAAAAAGTTTCCATATCAGAAATTTGGGTTTCTTTCAACCAAATTGTCAAGAAAAATAACATGGATGGTTCCATACAACAATCTTCACGAGTATAATAAATGATCAGTTTACTACTTTCATTGAATTTGGGTGTTTTATTCAATTTTATAGCATTTGAATTTTTTTTATAAAAGAACGCTGAAAACAGTGGCAAAAATGTAAAAAAAAAAAATGCTTAAAAAACTACAAAAAAAGCCAACAAAACCGTAAAAAAAAGTGACACAAACGTCGGCAAAAGCTTCAAAAATGTCGGGAAAAGTAACAAAAAGTTCGCAAAAAGTGACAATAACATCTAGAAAAGCGACAAAAGTGTCGCAAAAACACCAAACATTGAAAAAAGAGGTTTCAATTTAAAATTTTGACCCAGAAAAAGCAAGAGTTGCATGGTCGGCAGGAAGACAACACAAGGGTTAAATTAATAACCAACTATTTTGATAATCGATTAGTCAGTTTAAGTCATTCTTAATAAAAAAGTACAAATTCTCTCATTGCAGCTCCTTAAATGTGAATATAGTTTCTTCTCTCCTCTGTGACAGTCATCTGAATATCTTTTGAGTTGTGGATAAAACAAGACATTTGAGGACGTCATCTTGGGCTTTGGGAAACACCGATCCACATTTTTCACCATTTTCTGACATTTTATTGACCAAACCACTAATTGATTAATTGAGAAAATAATCCACAAATTAATCGTCTATGAAAATAATTATTTGCAGCCCTAGCGTTTGTGCGTGTGCATGCTTGTGCGTACCTCAGTAGCATGTTAGCCTCCAGAGTATTAGAGTACGTGAGGTTGAGGGCCGTCTCATTATGTTTCAGGAAGCTCAGGAACTCCTTAGAATCGAGCTCTGAATCCCCGTTATCGTACGTCTGAAACACACAAACAGAGTTGGATTTGAAATATCTTTTCCAGTTATTCTAACTGGAATCACCTTTAAAAACAGCAATAATTATTGGTACTTCTGTGAAAAGTTGTTACCTTGAAGTACGTTTGCAGGAGGTGATTGGCTGAGTCATTTGAGGTCATGTTGTCAGATTCTACCTCCTCCTGAATCCACTGGATCACTCTCTCTCTCAGCCAATCACGATCGGACAGGAAACAGACGACTACGCGTATAAACGCAGGAATAAAATGGTTAACGTAAATGGTTAATGGAGAAGTAATGTAAGTAAGTAAGTAAAGAGCACATTCAAACACAGCTTAAGGTGATAAAAGTGCTGTACAAGAAGCACTAAGGTGCTGTATAAAATAAAATTTACAAAAAATTAGAAAGAAAACACAAAACGAACATCCCAACGACAACAACAACAGCAACTCACAAATACAGAATTATAGACATGATAACAGATTGAGAGATTAGAGTGTTACAGTTTTTTCCGATTGCTAAACGACAGTGGGCACAACTGGAGTCACATGTGCAAAACGCTAACTCCAGTCTGCACTACCAACAGTCACCTGAGCTAAACAGTTCACATCACCTGCAAAACAGGCTCAGTGCAGCCAAACACTATGCACAATCCTCACTGGGATAACACACACACACACACACACACACACACACACACACACACACACACACACACACTGTCACTCAGAACACACTGAGGGTAAAAACACTAGCGTCAAACACCAATACAGAAATTACAAACTTTCTCATCTTTACAGTTTGAACAATTTGAGTGACTTGACACTACTCAATAGTTTAAAAAATATAGATTGTATAGCGTACCAATTTTTACATAAGGTAAAAAAGAAGGAATGAAAATCAGCAGTTTTCTTCAATAAAGTATTTTGTCTCTAGTAATTTATGGAATTACTGGGGGAAAAAAACTAAAAGGTACATACGTAACAGTACCGAAGACTAGTGTGACTAATCCTGCCTCGCTCCAGCATCATGTGGCAAGTTTTCTTCATCACATTGGGTGTCTGCATCATCTCTAAATACTAATGAATGTGGTGTTTCTATTGCTTTCAACGCCATTACTTTCTGAAAAACAGTAAGAACACAGTTTTACTATTGTAAAGATATAGTGTTTTTCACTTTTTTTTTTATAGCTGTGTACATAACCTCAGACATCTCTGGACATGTTGGTATCTTTGCTCTTTTACCTGTTTCTCTCAAACGGTACAGTGTAGAATTGTTTCATTCTTATTTGGTGTTTGTATACAAAAAAGGCTTTCTGAGCTTTCTCTGTATAAATACCGTATATGTTCACTAACTAGTCTAAAACAGGACACCTGCTTAGGCTTTCAGCTAAAATTGCAATCAGCAGTGTTTGATAGGCACCAGACTGAAATCTATTCTGTTTTGAATGTGTGGTTAACAGTTGTGACAGCAGTGTGTTAGCATTTGAACAAAGTGCTGTAAATCTACAGTGTTGTGCACGTTGTGGTTAAAGTCATGGGATAAGTGTGTAGAGTTTTGAAAACTGTGTTCAAGCAATGAAAAACGAACTAGAGTTTGGTCCACATGACCTTCTGCTGTGCAGACTGTGGTTAGAGTTTTGCACATGTGACTCCTGTTGTGCCCACTGTCGTTTATCAATCGAAAAAAACTGTAAAAGGGCTGTGAGTAAAAATGTGTCTTGCGCCTAGATTTAAAAACCAAAATGTAGGGAACACATGTGATGTAGTATATATGTATATATAAATATATATATATATATATATATATATATATATATATATAGTACAAAGGTAATTCTGTAAGAACTAAGCTGTAGACTTACTGGGGCTCACATCCATGTCTGCTGGTTTCTCTGCAAATAGACACACACAGAAAACACTGTCACGTGTCACATGTGTGTGTGTGTGCCTGTGTTTGTGTGTGTGTGTGTGTGTGTGTGTGTGTGTGTGTGTGTGTGTGTGTGTGTGTGTGTGTGTGTGTGTGTGTGTTTGTGTGCTGACCCAGACAGTGTCCTCTGTTCTCCAGATGTATCTTGGTCTGGGTAATGTACACACACGTGTGTGTCTGTGTGTGTGTGTGTGTGTGTGTGTGTGTGTGTGTGTGTGTGTGTGTGTGTGTGTGTGTGTGTGTGTGTGTGTGTGTCTGTCTGTGTGTGTGTGTGTGTGTGTGTGTGTGTGTGTGTGTGTGTGTGTGTGTGTGTGTGCGTGCGTGTGAAAGAGTTACTCCAGTTTGGAGTAAAATATGGAAATTAAAAAGAAAAAATTCATCTGGAAACTTTGTGTAGAACTATTTTAGTTTTGATGCATTTGTTGTATTTGTTTCTTTGATTAATGTCTCACATTTTTATCATGTTGACCCACTACTACTTTGTGGAATATTAATAGTGCAACTTATAAATAATATATATAAATAACGTCTATCATCACCTTAAAAACATCCGTGACGTGATTAACGAGCAGAGGAAAGCTGTGTGTGCGTGTGTGTGTGTGTGTGTGTGTGTGTGTGTGTGTGTGCTGACCCAGACAGTGTCCTCTGTGCTCCAGATGTATCTTGGTCTGGGTGATGCAGGCGTCTCTGTGCAGCTCACAGTGATTCCTGTAGGATCTGCCGTTACTGCCGCACACCCAGTGCTCCGTCACGTCACACTGCTGCAGAGAGAGCAGGTGGTCAACAGAAGTTTCATGCAAAAAAACGATCTGCAGAAGATAACTATGGACACAGTGATCCAGGCTTATACATTTATAAAATGTTTAACACAGAATGAGCCACAAAAGTCAATCTGTGGCATCAGTTTTAAGATAAATGAGATCAAAACAAACAATGATTAATGTGTTGCCAGATACTGAATAAATATAAACCATAATTCTGAATTCATCACTGACATTGATCAGTTTAAACAGCTGACCCCTATAAATCTAGAGCAAATCTAGAAATTATATCCAGTATATACTGTATTTCAGATTTTATTGAAGTTAATCAACGTTTGCTATGTTGTGTTAGATTGTTTTTATGTTGTGCCATACAGATAGTATACTTGCCTTTACAACATAAACATGAAGCCAATTTCATTTGAATTTCATACAGAGAGAGACAGATGGTGAAAAATCAGAGTGTGTTTCTATAATCTAAGAAGTAATCAGGGAATTTTTTTATTCAGTTATGAAAGTAATTTCAAAAGCAGTAAGGAATGATAATTCACCTACAGAACAAACAGGAAAAAAGTCTTAATTGACAAGACGAGTTCACGAGGTATTCAATGCCTTTTACCTGTAAACAGCGACAGACTGGTTCTCCTCTGTCGGTCGATACACACTCTCGTCCTGCGCCGCAGAAAGTTCTGGCACACACTGACTGATCCTGACACACACATACAGACAAAGAGAGAGAGCGCTATATCATGTTTTCATATTATTTTTGGGATTCGGTTTTATAGTAAATAATGAAAAGAAGTGAGACGTGTGTGTTTCACACTCCAGATGGTGACCTTTGACACCCACTGAGTGACCCACGCCGTTTTGAATGACAATGACTCTCTCTCTCGCACACACACACACACACACACACACACACACACACACACACACACGCACACACACACACACACACACAAACAGACGTTTGTACTTGTGTGCCTAACCCTCCTTACCCTAACTTTAATCATCTACATTCCTGACCCTGAACCCTACATTAACCTAAAACTAATTCTAACCTGAATCCTGCAACTAAATCAAAAATATTCTCTCTCTTGTTTTTGAAATGTCTTCACTCCCACGGTCTAAAACTCAAAGATGTTCAAGGGCACACACACACACGCACACACACACACACACACACACACAAACACACACACACACACACACACACACACAATGGATACATCTGCCACCTCCAGCTGACATCTGCTACACAGCAAACCTGCTGTTAGCAAACAGCTGACTGGGGCCAAACACAACACACACACACACACACACACACACACACACACACACAGCAGTGATGTTGTAATCACAAGTTCATGTCTGACCCTGTAAAAATATTTTTCCTCCTTGTTTTGAATCTTTTGTCCTCTCAGTCTTTCTCTTTGCTCTCCTCTTGCCCTCCTCCACGCTCACTTTTCATTCATCTTTTCCTCCCCCATTCATATTTGTTCCGGCTTCAATGCTAAATCACAAGCACCTTTTGCACTTTAATTCTTACAGGTTCCTTTTTCAAGCTGCTGTGTTTTTAATGTCTAATATCTCTTATGTTTTCATGTTGTTTTTCATCCATCCATCTTCATCCGCTTACCCGGTGTCGGGTCGCGGGGGGAGCAGCTCCAGCAGGGGACCCCAAACTTCCCTTTCCATGTTGTTTTTGTAATGTTTTTTTTATGGGAAGCAACAGACACTGCCTACTTACATTAGCTCTAAGTCCTTTTTATTTTTTGCAGAACATTTTAATTCATATTCAGATGTAGTTTTATTATTGTTAATAGAAAGGTGGGTTTTTTAGGTGCAAAATAGAAAGTAAAATCAGTAATTGTGCACTACAAACAGTAAAATGCCAATAAGGCTGAACAATATTATTCACATGAATATTTCCACTGACACAGTTTAGTCTATAGCAGCTCTGTGAGGCTGGAAAAGTCAGGGGATTACTAAAGTTGAGAGGACAAATCATTTGGGAACCATGAATGTCTGTACCAAATGTTCTGCCAATCCATCCAATAGTTGTTCAGATATTTGACGTTGTTTTTATTTTTTACAAGATAGTTTTAGCTCAGTTAATGTTATTTTTACCGCAACTGGTTTTCTGGTTTTTCTCTTGTACTGAATCAACAGTAAAGTTTTTCTGTCGAGTTTACATTTTTGTTTCAAAGGTGAGAAAACAGCTGCAGAGGGAACAAACACACAGCCGAGTGTTTTAACTGGAATTACCGCTGCAGGGGCTGAGATTAGAGATGAGCTGCTGACAGCCCTAATCACGCACATACCTCAGGACCTGCTCACCTGTGTGTGTGCGTGTGTGTGCGTGTGTGTGTGCGTGTGTGCGTACATGCGTGCGTACGTGTGTAGCTTCTATGTTTCTTCAAAATCAGTTTTCTGAACAAAACACATTTTAAATTTCACCTCTACATGCCGACACCTTCTTATAGTAAATCATGTACCTCCTTGACCTAGAGACACATACACACACACACACACACACACACACACACACACACACACACACACACACACACACACACTTCTTTTTCCTGCAGTCAGAGGTCAACATCAGTCTTCTCTGAAGTGACAACTTGTGATAGATTTACACCGGTTTTGGGATAAGTGGGAAATGAAAAGAAAATTGGAAATGTCATCACTGGAAACATGTTTTCACCCTGACCCTGGAGGCTTCAGTGTACCTGCCAGCATTCTGACCTTTCAGCCATTCTCGTTCCCATTTTCCTACATCTTTATTTAATCTTTGTTTCAATTTAACAGTGTCCTGTTTTCATGAGTTTCAAGTGAAGCCGCTCAGAAAAAAATAGGAACATGCATAGCAACTATTTAATGCTTATTTTGTAATGGTCATGATTACTTGAAATAAACAGCAGACATATATTTGGTTAAACAGTGTTGTTCAGTACAAAAATATCTCATTGATACTTTGAGTTTACCTTGGCCAGAGGAGAGGAGGAGACGGGAGGAGAGGAGAGGAACAACATCAGCAGGAACACAAAGATCGTCAACATCTGGAGAGGAGAGGAGAGGAGAAGAGAGGAGAGGAGAGAAGAGGAGAGGAGAGGAGAGGAGAGGAGAGGAGAGGAGAGGAGAGGAGAGGAGAAGAGAGGAGAGGAGAGAAGAGGAGAGGAGAGGAGAGGAGAGGAGAGGAGAGGAGAGGAGAGGAGAGGAGAGGAAAAAGAAGAGGTTAGGAGAGGAAAGGAGGAAAATGGAGAAAAAAAGAGAGGAGAGAAAGGAAATATTACATAGTTAAACCATAATTAAATCATCTCAATACAAATGCAAATGTTTACATTTTACAGTAGAAATATTAATTTTACTCATGCTACCACTACTACTACAAATTATTATATTAAAGCAGCCGTACCGTGCCGGTCTAACACAGTTTGTCCAGTCAGGATTCAGCCACTCCACAGTATTTGATCAGCACTGAAAAAAGTAATCAATAAACCATTCAGTCAATCAATCAAGTTGGTAAATGCATATCCAAATATCCAAATTGTCAGCATGGATCCATTTGAATGAAGAGTTTATATCCAGTCAACCATCAGTGACGCCAATTGCTTCGCTCTGCGGTGAAACAACATCTGAGGTACAAAAAGAAAGAAGAGGAGGAGGAAGAGGAGGAAGAGGAGGAGGAGGAGGAGGAGGAGGGATGCCGGGGGAGAAAGGGCACCAGCTGTCCAGAGTCATACAAGAAGCCCCCCCCCCCCCCCCCCCATCCCTAAAAGCACACACAAAACCCACACATGAGCTGTCCTCTTTAAGAATGATAAGTTGAAGGCACGCGGCCATGGCGACATGTTCAGACAATGTTAGCCGCAGGGAGAGAGGAGGTGAAGTTATCAGTCTGACTGACACAACTGAAAGGAAATAATTTCACATACAGTACAAAACCTCAAGACATTTTTCCATGATTAAAACGGTTTGAGGCTGAATTCATCGTACACAAAACTACTGCCAAAGTGGAGTTTTAATGATTTAACCCTCCTGTTAAACGTTTCTATATCAGAAATCTAGGTTTCTTTCCACCGCTTTTAGTTATAATATAAGTATAATAAATGATCGGTTGACTACTTTCATTGAATTCCGGTGTTTTAAAAAAGTGATAAAAATGTCGGAAAAAAATTCTAAAACGTGGGTGGAAAGAAACACAAAAACCTCAAAAAGGCGCAAAAAAAATCGACAAAGACATCGGAAAAAAGTGACAAAAACGCTGAAAAAAGTGACAAAAACATCACGGGGGTGGGGGGAGAGCGACAAAAGTGTCGAAAAAGACGACCAAAACATTGAAAAAAAAGTTTTCAACAAAAAATGGCAAGGACAACACAAGGGTGGAACAAAAAGAAAAAAAAAATTATAGAAGTATAGAAGTATAAAAAAAGCTAATTTTATTTCTATAAGTATTAAGATTCTTGTGTGGCCCACATGCGTCCAGGTGAA
This sequence comes from Perca flavescens, assembly GCF_004354835.1. Classification (NCBI taxonomy): domain Eukaryota; kingdom Metazoa; phylum Chordata; class Actinopteri; order Perciformes; family Percidae; genus Perca; species Perca flavescens. The sequence goes on from NC_041347.1 coordinate 28,742,284, forward strand.
GATAATAAAGGCTGAATTCCATTTAGCTGGTGCAGTACATGGTTAGTTTAGGTTCCTTTATTAGTCCCCAAGGGTACATTTGTTGTGCAGACAGGGTACAGCAACCAAACGACAATACACTGTTAGTTAAGAGTACATCACAACCTGATGAATTCATAAAACATCACAACAAACACAGTCAAACAGACCTCAATACAATGCAGCAGACAGCGGAACGCATGTTCCATATGTTGGCTCATTACTGGAGTACTGGGATGTTGACTGTAAACTGTAAAAGAGACTATTTAATTGTTAATAAATCAGATTTTAATCATCTAACACAGGTGTCCATCCATCTTCGTCCGCTTATCCGGTGTCGGGTCGCGGGGGGAGCAGCTCCAGCAGGGGACCCCAAACTTCCCTTTCCCGAGCAACATTAACCAGCTCCGACTGGGGGATCCCGAGGCGTTCCCAGGCCAGGTTGGAGATATAATCCCTCCACCTAGTCCTGGGTCTTCCCCCTTGGCCTCCTCCCAGCTGGACGTGCCTGGAACACCTCCCTAGGGAGGCGCCCAGGGGGTATCCTTACCAGATGCCCGAACCACCTCAACTGGCTCCTTTCGACGCAAAGGAGCAGCGGCTCTACTCCGAGCTCCTCACGGATGACTGAGCTTCTCACCCTATCTCTAAGGGAGACGCCAGCCACCCTCCTGAGGAAACCCATTTCGGCTGCTTGTACCCTGGATCTCGTTCTTTCGGTCATGACCCAGCCTTCATGACCATAGGTGAGGGTAGGAACGAAAACTGACCGGTAGATCGAGAGCTTTGCCTTCTGGCTAAGCTCTCTTTTCGTCACAGCGGTGCGATAGATTGAATGCAATACCGCACCCGCTGCGCCGATTCTCCGACCAATCTCCCGCTCCATTGTCCCCTCACTCGCGAACACAACCCCAAGGTACTTAAACTCCTTCACTTGGGGTAAGGACTCATTCCCTACCTGGAGAAGGCATTCCATCGGTTTCCTGCTGAGAACCATGGCCTCAGATTTAGAGGTGCTGATCCTCATCCCAACCGCTTCACACTCGGTTGCGAACCGATCCAGTGAGTGCTGAAGGTCGCAGGCCGATGATGCCATCAGGACCACATCATCTGCAAAGAGCAGCGATGAGATCCCCAGCCCACCAAACTGCAACCCCTCCCCACCCCGACTACGCCTCGATATCCTGTCCATAAATACTACAAACAGGATTGGTGACAAAGCGCAGCCCTGGCGGAGGCCAACCCTCACCTGAAACGAGTCCGACTTACTACCGAGAACCGGACACAGCTCTCGCTTTGGTTGTACAGAGATTGGATGGCCCTGAGAAGAGACCCCCTCACCCCATACTCCCGCAGCACCTCCCACAGTATCTCCCGGGGACCCGGTCATACGCCTTCTCCAAATCCACAAAACACATCTAGACCGGTTGGGCATACTCCCAGGCTCCCTCCAGGATCCTTGCGAGAGTGAAGAGCTGGTCCGTTGTTCCACGACCAGGACGGAATCCGCATTGTTCCTCCTCAACCCGAGGTTCGACTATTGGCCGAACCCTCCTTTCCAGCACCTTGGAGTAGACTTTACCAGGGAGGCTGAGAAGTGTGATACCCCTATAATTGGCACACACCCTCTGGTCCCCCTTTTTAAAAAGGGGAACCACCACCCCAGTCTGCCACTCCTTTGGCACCGTCCCAGACTTCCACGCAATGTTGAAAAGGCGTGTCAACCAGGACAGCCCCTCCACACCCAGAGCCTTGAGCATTTCTGGACGGATCTCATCAATCCCCGGGGCTTTGCCACTGTGTAGTTGTTTGACTACATCAGTGACTTCCGCCTGGGAACACAGGTGTGTCAAACTCAATTTTACTGAGACATTTATACTTTATGTACGTGCTATTATTTCATTGAAAAAGTCAAACATATTTTATTGTATTACAGCATGTCACTTTTTGAGACATTTGTTGCATTTTCGTAATTTTTCGAGATTTTTGTTGCTTTTTTTTTACTTTTGTCGCATTTTTGTTGACATAAAGCCCTACAAAAAGTCAGCCAAAAAGTTCCTTAGCCATGTAGAATTTAGCAAATCAAGCAAAACAAAGATTAAATTTTTAAAAACTCACAGCAACCTGTTATACAGCCAGAATATGCCAACTCTTTGGTTCTGTGGGAATTTCTGAGTCTCAAAGTCGGCAAATCTGCCAAATTCTGCTGTAATTGTCGTGTAATTGTCGTCTGCAAACAGTTTCCTGTCTTTTGGGGTTCAGGGCACAGCTAGGTGGGGCCAAAATCTTTCGTGAACCTAAATTAATTTGCGAGCCAGATCAAAATCTGCGAGGGGCCTGGTTTGTCCCGCGGGCCTTCAGTTTGACACATGTGATCTAACAGCATGTTTGACGCTCTGTTGTGGTGCCACACTGTGACCAGCAGAGGACAGAGTCCCCATGTTGGTTGTTATCATCAAACTACATACTATAGGACAGGGGTCTTCAACGTTTTTTAAGCCAAGGACCCCTTAACTGAAATAGAGATGGCTCAGGGACCCCCTACTACATATATTGTATAAAATGAAGTTGCATATTAATCTGGTACTACAATAACTTTTAGGGCAGCCCAAAGCATTTATAGATACCCTTTTTTTTGCATAGAATGCTAAACTGTTCAAATAGCCTTAAAACTGTTGGCATGATTTTATAAATCATGTTTTAATTAGTGACTACATTATTGGCCAGTAAGCCTATCATCAGTGGGGATTTATATTTGCTAATAATATGTTGGAATCATGTAAAGACGTTTAAATTTTGAAACAACTTTCAAAAATTAACAATAATTTGGAGGCCCCCCTGCAGTGACTCTGAGGACCCCCTAGGGGTCCCGGACCCCCTGTTGAAGATCGCTGCTATAGGAGAAATGCTGAGCCCATACAAGCCTGTTCGTAGCCTCAGATCCTCGGCGGGGCCCCTCTAACCGTTCCAAAGTCAAAGCTCAAAACCAGAGCTGATCGTGCCTTCTCCATCAGGGCACCTCGGCTTCAGACCTGCCTGGTGAGATAAGGCTCGCTGAATCAGTGACTTCTTTCTAATCACTTCTTAAAACACATTTTTATAGACTTGCTTTTGTGTTTTATGTTTATGCTTTTTATCGTCTTTCTCTTTGTCTCTTTACCCTATCACATCTCAATTTCATTTTGATTAATTATCATTTTTTTCTATCCTTTTAAGGTGCCCCATCTTCTATTTTCACTACAACAATTATGTGTACATACTATACTGTATGTGTATTGGTTTGTATGCGCTTTTGTGTCTTCTGTCAAAGCACTATGTAAACTAATGTTTGTTTTTAAATGTGCTATATAACACAACCCCAATTTAAACAAAGATGTTATGGGCTTATGACTAGAATATGACACAGGGCCCCTTCTAAAAAGATCAGGATCAGGTAATGATGCAGGCTGCATTAGTTGATATTGTGATATTGCAAAAATTTGCAATTGATTAAATTACTAAAACAAGTTGACACCCTGTGAATCAAATAGCCAATAGGCGTTTGGGAATCCTACAGATCTGGGGCCCACTTTGTTTTCAGCCACCCAATGTCCCAAAGTCCTGTTAATAAACAGGATTGCAATCCATATTTTACAGATATAATCCTCACACATCATCTTTCAACGAATGTCCTTGTCGCCTCTCTGTTCGGGAAACACAGATATGTTTGAGTTTGTCCAGTTCCACCCGCAAAGTTTGTTCCCACTTTGTCCTACTCTCCCTCTGTGGTGTGACAGTCAGCTGTGTGTCAGAGGAGGTGCTGCGGTTCAGATAAACCCACTCGCCTGCTGTGCGCTGTAACACCAGTGAAGCACTTCCTGAAAATAGAACGGAGAGGTCAGCCAGAGTGTGTGCACATCTTTTGCTT